>NC_134698.1:2172984-2205747 GCF_050947455.1 Rhinoderma darwinii | reverse complement strand
CCTGCATCAACTGCCAGTCAGGGGAAGGAAGCTGTAAGCTCCTCCCCCGTCTCAGGGGCTGTCATGTGACCTGTTTCTGCTGTGCTGAGTGGCTGAGGAGACTCGGAGGAGGAGCATGTCCATTCCCTGACTGGGACTTTGAGCCATGTGTCCTCGAATTCATCATTATCCCGGCTTCTCTTACATGTAATATCTGTGAAGGGCCCGGCCTGGTCCCTTATTTATTTGTAGTACATTATATGCGTATATTTGGCCCTGGTTTCCGCGTAGTATTATAATGCAGGTGAAGCGGCCGCCTCCGGCCGGGGCTTCATATCAGATTAGCGCTGATGGTTTGCCTCAACAGATGTTCCCCGTTACTGCCCTCCCTATAGTCATATAGTATAAAAATGTACCGCAATGTGCCCTGTAACCACTAGAGGCGCTGTATTATTGGAGGCTGTCATATCACATTTAAAGGGCCACCACTACTAAACTGTTCAGCCTATGGCAGCGCGTCGACGAGCGGCGGATATCAGTCACGTAGGATGTAAACGCCTCGGCGCTGCCGATGTGTGACATAATGGAGGGATCATGGGGGAGGGGAGGTTTCTACACTTCCTGTCACTCAGCTTCTCCCTCGCTGATAACAGGGAGTAATAGAAGGCATTCATGTGGATAAATTGTCCAGGATTAGTAAAACATTGACGACTGCTTCATTCCAGAAACAGCGCCGCACCCGTCCCTGGTTTGTGTCTGGTATTGCAATTCAGCGAAGTGAATAGGGCTGAGCTGCAATACCACACACAACCTGAAGACAGGCGTGGCGCTGTTTTTGCAAGAAAGCAGCCATGTTTTTCAAACCATGGACAATTTCTTTAAGTATCCTGTCCCTTTAAGAGAAATTCAGACCACACACACATGATATTTAGGCGGTTCAACCCCCTCCCCCATTACCCAAGAATGAGACACCGATACCCGTGTGGGAACAGACAAATGTTTTATTACATCACAATAGACACGGTCGCATAGTATCAAAAGATATGACGAGGGGGACGGAGCGGGGGAGGGGGAGGTAATCACTCAGGGTGCCTACAAACTTCTTCCAGCTTCAATGATCTTGGCGAAAATCTTCTCAAGCTCGGTCTTGAATGGTTCAGTCTGTGTTTTGGTTTGTTCCAGCAATTGCCTGGAGAAAAGACAAGATGACATCATCATGACATCATCATTATCATGACGTCATCATTAAATGCCCCCCCATAGTGCTAATCAGGGGCATCTCTCTATAGGTGTATATATATATATATCTCAGCTTATTTCATACCCGGCCTGAGCCTGGAGCTCTCCGTTCTGGATCTTCTGGGCCCATTCCTGTGCGCTGTTTTTGAGGGTGTCGTACCAGGACTGAACGAGCTCGCTGACCTGCTGCGCGTTTGGCACTTCTCTCTTCACTACGCCAGCTGCCGGGACAGACCGCAAAAAAAAACATTATGCATAAAAAATATAAAAAATATCGAAAGAGCTGCACTTCTAACAGGAGCCACTAGGTGGCGCTGTGGAATTCTGTATTACACATACTATGACAAAATGGCGGCCCCCTTGTTGGCAGATATTCATCAGAAATCAATTATTATGGTGTGATGATAGATAATATATATATACAGACAGGCGTGACCGGATCCAACAATTAGTATGTAAAAGAGGGGGGGGATATTGGGTGGTACCATTTTTTTTTAATGCCTCATATTCTTACCTTCCAGGCTGCCGATTACGAGGACGAGCACGGTCAGAGCCAAGACTTTCATGTCTGCGGTTATGATTTCTCTGCTCCTGGAATATCATATAATAGTATCATATAACGTTACGCCACGATAAAACATTATAACATTTCATTATATGATAATAAAAAAAAAAAAGCCAATTTTTTTTTTGTTAGAATAGATTTGGCGCATTTAATCCCCAATAAAAATAATAAAACCCCATGAAATATCCGATTTGTTGCAGATTTTTCGCAGTATTTCCTTTTAAGTTTCGGCGCATTTCACCACTTCTATGTTGAAAAGAATGATATCCGATTTGAAAATCCGCAGCATGCTCCGATTTCGGTGCGGAAAACGTTCAGCCGCGTGGGAATAAGATTTATTAAATCTCGCCGGTTTCATAATTAGTGAAAAAAGTGATAATAATTACAAAAAGCCGAATCCTGGAGCTCCTTGTTAGGATCGGCGATCAGTGATCAGTGATCAGCAATCAGGGATCAGCAATCAGGGATCAGAGATCAGAGTTTAAGGCTTGGACTGGGGGTGACGTACCTTTGGTGATCTGCAGGTAATCCACAGTCTCAGGGATGATGCTCAGCTCCTTGTCCGCTCCGTTATATACAGAGGTGACACCTGGTGGCTCCGCCCTCTTCCTGTCTCATTGGCCGATGCTTGCTGACAACTCCATCACCTTCCAAAGGTCTCTGTTCCCGCAGTGTTGGCTCCTTTTATCTCCGAGTTTTTGTCGTCTCAACTCCACGTCAGAACTGAGAAAACAAAGGAGATGAAATGGGGAAATATTTTTATTTTTTATTATTTTTATATTTTGCTTAAACATAAAATCATATAAAAAATGTTATTGTGAGGAGGTGTCTATAGGTGATCGGGAAGAATGTGTGCCGAGATCTCCTGCCAATACAACGATATTATTATTATTTGTATGGTCTGGGGTCTGGGGTGTGTAATAGTTTCGGGGTCTGGTCTGGGGTCTGTATTAGATTAGGGATCTGGTCTGGGGTCTGTATTAGTTTAGGGATCTGGTCTGGGGTCTATATAGTTTAGGGGTCTGGGGTCTGTATTAGTTTAGGGGTCTGGGGTCTGTATTAGTTTAGGGGTCTGGGGTCTGTATTAGTTTAGGGGTCTGGGGTCTGTATTAGTTTAGGGGTCGGGTCTGGGGTCTGTATTAGTTTAGGGGTCTGGTCTCGGGTCTGTATGAGTTTAGGGGTCTGGGGTCTGTATTAGTTTAGGAGTCTGGGGTCTGTATTAGTTTAGGAGTCTGGGGTCTGTATTAGTTTAGGGATCTGGTCTGGGGTCTATATAGTTTAGGGGTCTGGGGTCTGTATTAGTTTAGGGGTCTGGGGTCTGTATTAGTTTAGGGGTCTGGGGTCTGTATTAGTTTAGGGGTCTGGGGTCTGTATTAGTTTAGGGGTCTGGTCTGGGGTCTGTATTAGTTTAGGGGTCTGGTCTGGGTCTGTATTAGTTTAGGGGTCTGGTCTGGGGTCTGAATTAGTTTAGGGGTCTGGGGTCTGAATTAGTTTAGGGGTCTGGGGTCTGAATTAGTTTAGGGGTCTGGGGTCTGTATTAGTTTAGGGGTCTGGGGTCTGTATTAGTTTAGGGGTCTGGGGTCTGTATTAGTTTAGGGGTCTGGGGTCTGTATTAGTTTAGGGGTCTGGGGTCTGTATTAGTTTAGGGGTCGGGTCTGGGGTCTATTAGTTTAGGGGTCTGGTCTCGGGTCTGTATGAGTTTAGGGGTCTTGGGTCTGTATTAGTTTAGGAGTCTGGGGTCTGTATTAGTTTAGGGGTCTGGTCTGGGTCTGTATTAGTTTAGGGGTCTGGTCTGGGTCTGTATTAGTTTAGGGGTCTGGTCTGGGGTCTGAATTAGTTTAGGGGTCTGGGGTCTGAATTAGTTTAGGGGTCTGGGGTCTGTATTAGTTTAGGGGTCTGGGTCTGTATTAGTTTAGAGGTCTGGTCTGGGGTCTGTATTAGTTTAGAGGTCTGGTCTGGGGTCTGTATTAGTTTAGGGGTCTGGTCTGGGGTCTGTATTAGTTTAGGGGTCTGGGGTCTGTATTAGTTTAGGGGTCTGGGGTCTGTATTAGTTTAGGGGTCTGGTCTGGGTTCTGTATTAGTTTAGGGGTCTGGTCTGGGGTCTGTATTAGTTTAGGGGTCTGGTCTGGGGTCTGTATTAGTTTAGGGGTCTGGTCTGGGGTCTGTATTAGTTTAGGGGTCTGGTCTGGGGTCTGTATTAGTTTAGGGGTCTGGTCTGGGGTCTGTATTAGTTTAGGGGTCTGGTCTGGGGTCTGTATTAGTTTAGGGGTCTGGTCTGGGGTCTGTATTAGTTTAGAGGTCTGGTCTAGGGTCTGTATTAGTTTAGAGGTCTGGTCTGGGGTCTGTATTAGTTTAGGGGTCTGGTCTGGGGTCTGTATTAGTTTAGGGGTCTGGGGTCTGTATTAGTCTAGGGATCTGGTCAGGGGTCTGTATTAGTTTAGGGGTCTGGTCTAGGGTCTGTATTAGTTTAGGGGTCTGGTCTGGGGTCTGTATTAGTTTAGGCGTCTGGGGTCTGTATTAGTTTAGGCGTCTGGGGTCTGTATTAGTTTAGGGGTCTGGGGTCTGTATTAGTTTAGGGGTCTGGGGTCTGTATTAGTTTAGGGGTCTGGGGTCTGTATTAGTTTAGGGGTCTGGGGTCTGTATTAGTTTAGAGGTCTGGTCTGGGGTCTGTATTAGTTTAGGGGTCTGGTCTGGGGTCTGTATTAGTTTAGGGGTCTGGTCTGGGGTCTGTATTAGTTTAGGGGTCTGGTCTGGGGTCTGTATTAGTTTCGGGGTCTGGTCTGAGGTCTGTATTAGTTTAGGGATCTGGTCTGGGGTCTATATTAGTTTAGGGGTCTGGGGTCTGTATTAGTTTAGGGGTCGGGTCTGGGGTCTGTATTAGTTTAGGGGTCTGGTCTGGGGTCTGTATTAGTTTAGGAGTCTGGGGTCTGTATTAGTTTAGGGGTCTGGTCTGGGTTCTGTATTAGTTTAGGGGTCTGGTCTGGGGTCTATATTAGTTTAGGGGTCTGGTCTGGGGTCTGTATTAGTTTAGGAGTCTGGTCTGGGGTCTGTATTTAGGGGTCTGTATTAGTTTAGGGGTTCTGGTCTGTGATCTGTATTAGTTTAGGGGTCTGGTCTGGGTCTGTATTAGTTTAGGGGTCTGGTCTGGGGTCTGAATTAGTTTAAGGGTCTGGGGTCTGTATTAGTTTAGGGGTCTGGTCTGGGTCTGTATTAGTTTAGGGGTCTGGTCTGGGGTCTGTATTAGTTTAGGGGTCTGGGGTCTGTATTAGTTTAGGGGTCTGGGGTCTGTATTAGTTTAGGGGTCTGGTCTGGGTTCTGTATTAGTCTAGGGGTCTGGTCTGGGGTCTGTATTAGTTTAGGGGTCTGGTCTGGGGTCTGTATTAGTTTAGAGGTCTGGTCTAGGGTCTGTATTAGTTTAGAGGTCTGGTCTGGGGTCTGTATTAGTTTAGGGGTCTGGGGTCTGTATTAGTCTACGGATCTGGTCAGGGGTCTGTATTAGTTTAGGGGTCTGATCTTGGGTCTGTATTAGTTTAGGGGTCTGGTCGTGGGTCTGTATTAGTTTAGGGGTCTGGTCTGGGGTCTGTATTAGTTTCGGGGTCTGGTCTGGGGTCTGTATTAGTTTAGGCGTCTGGGGTCTGTATTAGTTTAGGGGTCTGGGGTCTGTATTAGTTTAGGGGTCTGGTCTGGGGTCTGTATTAGTTTAGGGGTCTGGTCTGGGGTCTGTATTAGTTTAGGGGTCTGGTCTGGGGTCTGTATTAGTTTAGGGGTCTGGTCTGGGGTCTGTATTAGTTTAGGGGTCTGGTCTGGGGTCTGTATTAGTTTCGGGGTCTGGTCTGGGGTCTGTATTAGTTTAGGGATCTTGTCTGGGGTCTGTATTAGTTTAGGGGTCTGGTCTGGGGTCTGTATTAGTTTAGGGGTCTGGGGTCTGTATTAGTTTAGGGGTCTGTATTAGTTTAGGGGTCTGGGGTCAGTATTAGTTTAGGGGTCGGGTCTGGGGTCTATTAGTTTAGGGGTCTGGTCTGGGGTCTGTATTAGTTTAGGGGTCTGGGGTCTGTATTAGTTTAGGGGTCTGTATTAGTTTAGGGGTCTGGGGTCAGTATTAGTTTAGGGGTCGGGTCTGGGGTCTATTAGTTTAGGGGTCTGGTCTGGGTTCTGTATTAGTTTAGGGGTCTGGTCTGGGGTCTGTATTAGTTTAGGGGTCTGGTCTGGGGTCTGTATTAGTTTAGGGGTCTGGTCTGGGGTCTGTATTAGTTTAGGGGTCTGGTCTGGGGTCTGTATTAGTTTAGGGGTCTGGTCTGGGGTCTGTATTAGTTTAGGGGTCTGGTCTGGGGTCTGTATTAGTTTAGAGGTCTGGTCTAGGGTCTGTATTAGTTTAGAGGTCTGGTCTGGGGTCTGTATTAGTTTAGGGGTCTGGTCTGGGGTCTGTATTAGTTTAGGGGTCTGGGGTCTGTATTAGTCTAGGGATCTGGTCAGGGGTCTGTATTAGTTTAGGGGTCTGGTCTAGGGTCTGTATTAGTTTAGGGGTCTGGTCTGGGGTCTGTATTAGTTTAGGCGTCTGGGGTCTGTATTAGTTTAGGCGTCTGGGGTCTGTATTAGTTTAGGGGTCTGGGGTCTGTATTAGTTTAGGGGTCTGGGGTCTGTATTAGTTTAGGGGTCTGGGGTCTGTATTAGTTTAGGGGTCTGGGGTCTGTATTAGTTTAGAGGTCTGGTCTGGGGTCTGTATTAGTTTAGGGGTCTGGTCTGGGGTCTGTATTAGTTTAGGGGTCTGGTCTGGGGTCTGTATTAGTTTAGGGGTCTGGTCTGGGGTCTGTATTAGTTTCGGGGTCTGGTCTGAGGTCTGTATTAGTTTAGGGATCTGGTCTGGGGTCTATATTAGTTTAGGGGTCTGGGGTCTGTATTAGTTTAGGGGTCGGGTCTGGGGTCTGTATTAGTTTAGGGGTCTGGTCTGGGGTCTGTATTAGTTTAGGAGTCTGGGGTCTGTATTAGTTTAGGGGTCTGGTCTGGGTTCTGTATTAGTTTAGGGGTCTGGTCTGGGGTCTATATTAGTTTAGGGGTCTGGTCTGGGGTCTGTATTAGTTTAGGAGTCTGGTCTGGGGTCTGTATTTAGGGGTCTGTATTAGTTTAGGGGTTCTGGTCTGTGATCTGTATTAGTTTAGGGGTCTGGTCTGGGTCTGTATTAGTTTAGGGGTCTGGTCTGGGGTCTGAATTAGTTTAAGGGTCTGGGGTCTGTATTAGTTTAGGGGTCTGGTCTGGGTCTGTATTAGTTTAGACGTCTGGTCTGGGGTCTGTATTAGTTTAGGGGTCTGGTCTGGGGTCTGTATTAGTTTAGGGGTCTGGGGTCTGTATTAGTTTAGGGGTCTGGGGTCTGTATTAGTTTAGGGGTCTGGTCTGGGTTCTGTATTAGTCTAGGGGTCTGGTCTGGGGTCTGTATTAGTTTAGGGGTCTGGTCTGGGGTCTGTATTAGTTTAGAGGTCTGGTCTAGGGTCTGTATTAGTTTAGAGGTCTGGTCTGGGGTCTGTATTAGTTTAGGGGTCTGGGGTCTGTATTAGTCTACGGATCTGGTCAGGGGTCTGTATTAGTTTAGGGGTCTGATCTTGGGTCTGTATTAGTTTAGGGGTCTGGTCGTGGGTCTGTATTAGTTTAGGGGTCTGGTCTGGGGTCTGTATTAGTTTCGGGGTCTGGTCTGGGGTCTGTATTAGTTTAGGCGTCTGGGGTCTGTATTAGTTTAGGGGTCTGGGGTCTGTATTAGTTTAGGGGTCTGGTCTGGGGTCTGTATTAGTTTAGGGGTCTGGTCTGGGGTCTGTATTAGTTTAGGGGTCTGGTCTGGGGTCTGTATTAGTTTAGGGGTCTGGTCTGGGGTCTGTATTCGTTTCGGGGTCTGGTCTGGGGTCTGTATTAGTTTAGGGATCTTGTCTGGGGTCTGTATTAGTTTAGGGGTCTGGTCTGGGGTCTGTATTAGTTTAGGGGTCTGGGGTCTGTATTAGTTTAGGGGTCTGTATTAGTTTAGGGGTCTGGGGTCAGTATTAGTTTAGGGGTCGGGTCTGGGGTCTATTAGTTTAGGGGTCTGGTCTGGGGTCTGTATTAGTTTAGGGGTCTGGGGTCTGTATTAGTTTAGGAGTCTGGGGTCTGTATTAGTTTAGGGGTCTGGTCTGGGTTCTGTATTAGTTTAGGGGTCTGGTCTGGGGTCTGTATTAGTTTAGGAGTATGGTCTGGGGTCTGTATTTAGGGGTCTGTATTAGTTTAGGGGTCTGGTCTGGGGTCTGTATTAGTTTTGGGGTCTGGTCTGGGGTCTGTATTAGATTAGGGATCTGGTCTGGGGTCTGTATTAGTTTAGGGATCTGGTCTGGGGTCTGTATTAGTTTAGGGATCTGGTCTGGGGTCTATATTAGTTTAGGGGTCTGGGGTCTGTATTAGTTTAGGGGTCGGGTCTGGGGTCTGTATTAGTTTAGGGGTCTGGTCTGGGGTCTGTATTAGTTTAGGGGTCTGGGGTCTGTATTAGTTTAGGGGTCGGGTCTGGGGTCTGTATTAGTTTAGGGGTCTGGTCTGGGGTCTGTATTAGTTTAGGGTTCTGGGGTCTGTATTAGTTTAGGGGTCTGTATTAGTTTAGGGGTCTGGTCTGGGTTCTGTATTAGTTTAGGGGTCTGGTCTGGGGTCTGTATTAGTTTAGGAGTCTGGTCTGGGGTCTGTATTTAGGGGTTTGTATTAGTTTAGGGATCTGGTCTGGGGTCTGTATTAGTTTAGGGGTCTGGTCTGGGTCTGTATGAGTTTAGGGGTCTGGGGTCTGTATTAGTTTAGGGGTCTGGGGTCTGTATTAGTTTAGGGGTCTGGTCTGGGGTCTGTATTAGTTTAGGGGTCTGGTCTGGGGTCTGTATTAGTTTAGGGGTCTGGTCTGGGGTCTGTATTAGTTTAGGGATCTGGTCTGGGGTCTATATTAGTTTAGGGGTCTGGGGTCTGTATTAGTTTAGGGGTCTGGGGTCTGTATTAGTTTAGGGGTCTGGGGTCTGTATTAGTTTAGGGGTCGGGTCTGGGGTCTGTATTAGTTTAGGGGTCTGGTCTGGGGTCTGTATTAGTTTAGGGGTCTGGGGTCTGTATTAGTTTAGGGGTCTGGTCTGGGTTCTGTATTAGTTTAGGGGTCTGGTCTGGGGTCTGTATTAGTTTAGGAGTATGGTCTGGGGTCTGTATTTAGGGGTCTGTATTAGTTTAGGGGTCTGGTCTGGGGTCTGTATTAGTTTCGGGGTCTGGTCTGGGGTCTGTATTAGATTAGGGATCTGGTCTGGGGTCTGTATTAGTTTAGGGATCTGGTCTGGGGTCTGTATTAGTTTAGGGATCTGGTCTGGGGTCTATATTAGTTTAGGGGTCTGGTCTGGGGTCTGTATTAGTTTAGGGGTCTGGGGTCTGTATTAGTTTAGGGGTCGGGTCTGGGGTCTGTATTAGTTTAGGGGTCTGGTCTGGGGTCTGTATTAGTTTAGGGTTCTGGGGTCTGTATTAGTTTAGGGGTCTGTATTAGTTTAGGGGTCTGGTCTGGGTTCTGTATTAGTTTAGGGGTCTGGTCTGGGGTCTGTATTAGTTTAGGGGTCTGGTCTGGGGTCTGTATTAGTTTAGGAGTCTGGTCTGGGGTCTGTATTTAGGGGTTTGTATTAGTTTAGGGATCTAGTCTGGGGTCTGTATTAGTTTAGGGGTCTGGTCTGGGTCTGTATGATTTTAGGGGTCTGGTCTGGGGTCTGTATTAGTTTAGGGGTCTGGTCTGGGGTCTATTAGTTTAGGGGTCTGGGGTCTGTATTAGTTTAGGGGTCTGGTCTGGGTCTGTATTAATTTAGAGGTCTGGTCTGGGGTCTGTATTAGTTTAGAGGTCTGGGGTCTGTATTAGTTTAGGCGTCTGGGGTCTGTATTAGTTTAGGGGTCTGGGGTCTGTATTAGTTTAGGGGTCTGGGGTCTGTATTAGTTTAGGGGTCTGGTCTGGGGTCTGTATTAGTTTAGGGGTCTGGTCTGGGGTCTGTATTAGTTTAGGGGTCTGGTCTGGGGTCTGTATTAGTTTAGGGGTCTGGTCTGGGGTCTGTATTAGTTTAGTGGTCTGGTCTGGGGTCTGTATTAGTTTAGGGATCTGGTCTGGGGTCTATATTAGTTTAGGGGTCTGGGGTCTGTATTAGTTTAGGGGTCTGGGGTCTGTATTAGTTTAGGGGTCTGGGGTCTGTATTAGTTTAGGGGTCGGGTCTGGGGTCTGTATTAGTTTAGGGGTCTGGTCTGGGGTCTGTATTAGTTTAGGGGTCTGGGGTCTGTATTAGTTTAGGAGTCTGGGGTCTGTATTAGTTTAGGGGTCTGGTCTGGGTTCTGTATTAGTTTAGGGGTCTGGTCTGGGGTCTGTATTAGTTTAGGGATCTGGTCTGGGGTCTATATTAGTTTAGGGGTCTGGGGTCTGTATTAGTTTAGGGGTCTGGGGTCTGTATTAGTTTAGGGGTCTGGGGTCTGTATTAGTTTAGGGGTCGGGTCTGGGGTCTGTATTAGTTTAGGGGTCTGGTCTGGGGTCTGTATTAGTTTATGGGTCTGGGGTCTGTATTAGTTTAGGAGTCTGGGGTCTGTATTAGTTTAGGGGTCTGGTCTGGGTTCTGTATTAGTTTAGGGGTCTGGTCTGGGGTCTGTATTAGTTTAGGGGTTCTGGTCCGGGGTCTGTATTCGTTTAGGGGTTCTGGTCTGTATTAGTTTAGGGGTCTGGTCTGGGTCTGTATTAGTTTAGGGGTCTGGTCTGGGGTCTGAATTAGTTTAGGGGTCTGGGGTCTGTATTAGTTTAGGGGTCTGGGGTCTGTATTAGTTTAGGGGTCTGGTCTGGGTTCTGTATTAGTTTAGGGGTCTGGTCTGGGGTCTGTATTAGTTTAGAGGTCTGGTCTAGGGTCTGTATTAGTTTAGAGGTCTGGTCTGGGGTCTGTATTAGTTTAGGGGTCTGATCTTGGGTCTGTATTAGTTTAGGGGTCTGGTCGTGGGTCTGTATTAGTTTAGGGGTCTGGTCTGGGGTCTGTATTAGTTTCGGGGTCTGGTCTGGTGTCTGTATTAGTTTAGGCGTCTGGGGTCTGTATTAGTTTAGGGGTCTGGGGTCTGTATTAGTTTAGGGGTCTGGTCTGGGGTCTGTATTAGTTTAGGGGTCTGGTCTGGGGTCTGTATTAGTTTAGGGGTCTGGTCTGGGGTCTGTATTAGTTTAGGGGTCTGGTCTGGGTTCTGTATTAGTTTAGGGGTCTGGTCTGGGGTCTGTATTAGTTTAGGAGTCTGGTCTGGGGTCTGTATTTAGGGGTCTGTATTAGTTTAGGGGTCTGGTCTGGGGTCTGTATTAGTTTCGGGGTCTGGTCTGGGGTCTGTATTAGATTAGGGATCTGGTCTGGGGTCTATATTAGTTTAGGGGTCTGGTCTGGGGTCTGTATTAGTTTAGGGGTCTGGTCTGGGGTCTGTATTAGTTTAGGGGTCAGGTCTGGGGTCTGTATTAGTTTAGGGATTTGGTCTGGAGTCTATTAGTTTAGGGGTCTGGTCTGGGGTCTGTATTAGTTTAGGGGTCTGTATTAGTTTAGGGGTCTGAGGTCTGTATTAGTTTAGGGGTCGGGTCTGGGGTCTGTATTAGTTTAGGGGTCTGGTCTGGGGTCTGTATTAGTTTAGGGGTCTGGGTCTGTATTAGTTTAGGGGTCTGTATTAGTTTAGGGGTCTGAGGTCTGTATTAGTTTAGGGGTCTGGTCTGGGGTCTGTATTAGTTTAGGGGTCTGGTCTGGGGTCTGTATTAGTTTAGGGGTCTGGTCTGGGGTCTGTATATGTTTAGGAGTCTGGTCTGGGGTCTGTATTAGTTTAGGGATCTGGTCTGGGGTCTGTATTAGTTTAGGAGTCTGGTCTGGGGTCTGTATTAGTTTAGGGATCTGGTCTGGGGTCTGTATTAGTTTAGGGGTCTGGTCTGGGGTCTGTATTAGTTATGGGGTCTGGTCTGGGGTCTGTATTAGTTTCGGGGTCTGGTCTGGGGTCTGTATTAGATTAGGGATCTGGTCTGGGGTCTGTATTAGTTTAGGGGTCTGGTCTGGGGTCTGTATTAGTTTAGGGGTCTGGTCTGGGGTCTGTATTAGTTTAGAGGTCTGTATTAGTTTAGGGCTCTGGTTTGGGGTCTGTATTAGTTTAGGGGTCTGGTCTGGGGTCTGTATTTAGGGATCTGGTCTGGGGTCTGTATTTAGGGATCTGGTCTGGGGTCTGTATTAGTTTAGGGGTCTGGTCTGGGGTCTGTATTTAGGGACCGGGTCTGGGGTCTGTATTAGTTTAGGGGTCTGTATTGAAAATGTAAAAGTTGATTTAAAATAAAGTTGATCTGTTCTCCACACGGACGTCTCGTGTCACTCTGCTCTTTGCTTCCATTTATCTAGGACGGATAACGCTGATAAAACTTATCATTCGTGTCCCCTGCGCCCTAAATCCAGACTAATGACACGCAGAAAATCTCTTCTCAGGCCACATCGCTCCAAAGGTCACGTGACACAGCGACAGAGAACACAAAGTATTCCCAGGGCACAAAGCCTTAATATTCCAGCATGAACAGTTCTGTGTTCTCCATAGAAGTATAATATCTGCTATAACATAAGCATCTTCTTGTATATAGTGATATGGAGCATGCTAGTATAACCTGGGTATATTCTGTATATAATTATATATGTACAGCTGTAATAAGTTATACATCTTCTTGTATATAGTGATATAGAGCATGCTGGTATAACCTGGGCATCTTCTGTATATAATTATATATGTACAGCTGGTATAAGTTATACATCTTCTTGTATACAGTTATATGGAGCATGCTGGTATAACCTGGGTATCTTCTGTATATAATTATATATGTACAGCTGGTATAAGTTATACATCTTCTTGTATATAGTGATATGGAGCATGCTGGTATAACCTGGGTATCTTCTGTATATAATTATATATGTACAGCTGGTATAAGTTATACATCTTCTTGTATACAGTTATATGGAGCATGCTGGTATAACCTGGGTATCTTCTGTATATAATTATATATGTACAGCTGGTATAAGTTATACATCTTCTTGTATATAGTGATATGGAGCATGCTGGTATAACCTGGGTATCTTCTGTATATAATTATATATGTACAGCTGGTATAAGTTATACATCTTCTTGTATACAGTTATATGGAGCATGCTGGTATAACCTGGGTATCTTCTGTATATAATTATATATGTACAGCTGGTATAAGTTATACATCTTCTTGTATATAGTGATATGGAGCATGCTGGTATAACCTGGGTATCTTCTGTATATAATTATATATGTAGAGCTGGTTTAAGTTATACATCTTCTTGTATATAGTGATATGGAGCATGCTGGTATAACCTGGGTGTCTTCTGTATATAATTATATATGTACAGCTGGTATAAGGTATACATCTTCTTCTATATAGTGATATGAAGCATGCTGGTATAACCTGGGTATCTTCTGTATATAATTATATATGTACAGCTGGTATAAGTTATACATCTTCTTGTATATAGTGATATGGAGCATGCTGGTATAACCTGGGTATCTTCTGTATATAATTATATATGTACAGCTGGTATAAGTTATACATCTTCTTGTATATAGTGATATGGAGCATGCTGGTATAACCCAGGTATCTCCTGTATATAATGATATATGTACAGCTGGTATAAGTTATACATCTTCCTGTATATAGTGATATGGAGCATGCTGGTATAACCTGGGTGTCTTCTGTATATAATTATATATGTACAGCTGGTATAAGTTATACATCTTCTTGTATATAGTGATATGGAGCATGCTGGTATAACCTGGGTATCTTCTGTATATAATTATATATGTACAGCTGGTATAAGTTATACATCTTCTTGTATATAGTGATATGGAGCATGCTGGTATAACCTGGGTATCTTCTGTATATAATTATATATGTACAGCTGGTATAAGTTATACATCTTCCTGTATATAGTGATATGGAGCATGCTGGTATAACCTGGGTATCTTCTGTATATAATTATATATGTGCAGCTGGTATAAGTTATACATCTTCTTGTATATAGTGATATGGAACATGCTGGTATAACCTGGGTATCTCCTGTATATAATTATATATGTACAGCTGGTATAAGTTATACATCTTCTTGTATATAGTGATATGGAGCATGCTGGTATAACCTGGGTATCTTCTGTATATAATTATATATGTACAGCTGGTATAAGTTATACATCTTCTTGTATATAGTGATATGGAGCATGCTGGTATAACCTGGGTATCTCCTGTATATAATTATATATGTACTGCTGGTATAAGTTATACATCTTCTTGCATATAGTGATATGGAGCATGCTGGTATAACCTGTGTATCTTCTGTATGTAATTATATATGTACAGCTGGTATAAGTTATACATCTTCTTGTATATAGTGATATGGAGCATGCTGGTATAACCTGGGTATCTCCTGTATATAATTATATATGTACAGCTGGTATAAGTTATACATCTTCTTGTATATAGTGCTATGAACCATGCTGGTATAACCTGGGTATATTCTGTATATAATTATATATGTACAGCTGGTATAAGTTATACATCTTCTTGTATATAATGATATGGAGCATGCTGGTATAACCTGGGTATCTTCTGTATATAATTATATATGTACAGCTGGTATAAGTTATACATTTTCCTGTATATAGTGATATGGAGCATGCTGGTATAACCTGGGTATCTTCTGTATATAATTATATATGTACAGCTGGTATAAGTTATACATCTTCTTGTATATAGTGATATGGAGCATGCTGGTATAACCTTGGTATCTTCTGTATATAATTATATATGTACAGCTGGTATAAGTTATACATTTTCCTGTATATAGTGATATGGAGCATGCTGGTATAACCTGGGTATCTTCTGTATATAATTATATATGTACAGCTGGTATAAGTTATACATCATCTTGTATATAGTGATATGGAGCATGCTGGTATAACCTGGGCATCTTCTGTATATAATTATATATGTACAGCTGGTATAAATTATACATCTTCTTGTATATAGTGATATGGAGCATGCTGGTATAATCTGGGTATCTCCTGTATATAATTATATATGTACAGCTGGTATAAGTTATACATCGTCCCGTATATAGTAATATGGAGCATGCTGGTATAGCCTGGGTATCTTCTGTATATAATTATATATGTACAGCTGGTATAAGTTATACATCTTCTTGTATATAGTGATATGGAGCATGCTGGTATAACCTGGGTATCTTCTGTATATAATTATATATGTACAGCTGGTATAACCTGGGCATCTTCTGTATATAATTATATATGTACAGCTGGTATGTTATACATCTTCCTGTATATAGTGATATGGAGCATGCTGGTATAACCTGGGTATCTTCTATATATAATTATATATGTACAGCTGGTATAAGTTATACATCTTCTTGTATATAGTGATATGGAGCATGCTGGTGTAACCTGGGCATCTTCTGTGTATAATTATATATGTACAGCTGGTATAAGTTATACATCTTCTTGTATATAGTGATATGGAGCATGCTGGTATAACCTGGGCATCTTCTGTATATAATTATATATGTGCAGCTGGTATAAGTTATACATCTTCTTGTATATAGTGATATGGAGCATGCTGGTATAACCTGGGTATCTTCTGTATATAATATATATGTACAGCTGGTATAAGTTATACATTTTCCTGTATATAGTGATATGGAGCATGCTGGTATAACCTGGGTATCTTCTGTATATAATTATATATGTACAGCTGGTATAAGTTATACATTTTCCTGTATATAGTGATATGGAGCATGCTGGTATAACCTGGGTATCTTCTGTATATAATTATATATGTACAGCTGGTATAAGTTATACATTTTCCTGTATATAGTGATATGGAGCATGCTGGTATAACCTGGGTATCTTCTGTATATAATTATATATATACAGCTGGTATAAGTTATACATCTTCTTGTATATAGTGATATGGAGCATGCTGGTATAACCTGGGTATCTTCTGTATATAATTGTATATGTACAGCTGGTATAAGTTATACATCTTCTTGTATATAGTGATATGGAGCATGCTGGTATAACCTGGGTATCTTCTGTATATAGTTATATATGTACAGCTGGTATAAGTTATACATCTTCTTGTATATAGTGATATGGAGCATGCTGGTATAACCTGGGTATCTTCTGTATATAATTATATATGTACAGCTGGTATAAGTTATACATTTTCCTGTATATAGTGATATGGAGCATGCTGGTATAACCTGGGTATCTCCTGTATATAATTATATATGTACAGCTGGTATAAGTTATACATCTTCTTGTATATAGTGATATGGAGCATGCTGGTATAACCTGGGTATCTTATGTATATAATTATATATGTACAGCTGGTATAAGTTATACATCTTCTTGTATATAGTGATATGGGGCATGCTGGTATAACCTGGGTATCTCCTGTATATAATTATATATGTACAGCTGGTATATGTTATACATCTTCTTGTATATAGTGATATGGAGCATGCTGGTATAACCTGGGTATCTTCTGTATATAATTATATATGTACAGCTGGTATAAGTTATACATCTTCTTGTATATAGTGATATGGAGCATGCTGGTATAACCTGGGTATCTCCTGTATATAATTATATATGTACAGCTGGTATAAGTTATACTTCTTCTTGTATATAGTGATATGGAGCATGCTGGTATAACCTGGGTATCTTCTGTATATAATTATATATGTACAGCTGGTATAAGTTATACATCTTCTTGTATATAGTGATATGGAGCATGCTGGTATAACCTGGGCATCTTCTGTATATAATTATATATGTACAGCTGGTATAAGTTATACATCTTCTTGTATATAGTGATATGGAGCATGCTGGTATAACCTGGGTGTCTTCTGTATATAATTATATATGTACAGCTGGTATAAGTTATACATCTTCTTGTATATAGTGATATGGAGCATGCTGGTATAACCTGGGTATCTCCTGTATATAATTATATATGTACAGCTGGTATAAGTTATATATCTTCCTGTATATATTGATATGGAGCATGCTGGTATAACCTTTGTATCTTCTGTATATAATTATATATGTACAGCTGGTATAAGTTATACATCTTCTTGTATATAGTGATATGGAGCATGCTGGTATAACCTGGGTATCTCCTGTATATAATTATATATGTACAGCTGGTATATTATACATCTTCCTGTATATAGTGATATGGAGCATGCCGGTATAACCTGGGTATCTTCTGTATATAATTATATATGTACAGCTGGTATAAGTTATATATCTTCCTGTATATAGTGATATGGAGCATGCTGGTATAACCTGGGTATCTTCTGTATATAATTATATATGTACAGCTGGTATAAGTTATACATCTTCTTGTATATAGTGATATGGAGCATGCTGGTATAACCTGGGTATCTTCTGTATATAATTATATATGTACAGCTGGTATAAGTTATACATCTTCTTGTATATAGTGATATGGAGCATGCTGGTATAACCTGGGTATCTTCTATATATAATTATATATGTACAGCTGGTATAAGTTATACATCTTCTTGTATATAGTGATATGGAGCATGCTGGTATAACCTGGGTATCTCCTGTATATAATTATATATGTACAGCTGGTATAAGTTATACATCTTCTTGTATATAGTGATATGGAGCATGCTGGTATAACCTGGGTATCTTCTGTATATAATTATATATGTACAGCTGGTATAAGTTATATATCTTCTGGTATATAGTGATATGGAGCATGCTGGTATAACCTGGGTATCTTCTGTATATAATTATACATGTACAGCTGATATAACATAGGCATTGTATATAGTGCTGTGGACAATGATGCAGTGACCTTAGTTTTACACCCACACAGAACATTTTGTGAAAGAAAATATCCTATCACAAATACAAAAATTAGGACTAGGGATGAGGACACAGGAGGCGGTTATTGTGTAATGACTGTTATTGACTCATATGATGAACCGGGACGACTTTATGATCGTCCCCCCTCCCCTCCCCCCGGACACCACCTTTATCTGCTGTCACATAACCCAAGTAAATTATTGATAACGGCTCATAGGAACCAAAATAACCAACACCTCATCACCCAGGGACAATATACTACTGAGCAGTGTATCTAATCCTATCATGTGTGATACTGTCTGCTGAGCTGTGTATCTAATCCTATCATGTGTGATACTGTCTGCTGAGCCGTGTATCTAATCCTATCATGTGTTATACTGTCTGCTGAGCTGTGTATCTAATCCTATCATGTGTGATACTGTCTGCTGAGCTGTGTATCTAATCCTATCATGTGTGATACTGTCTGCTGAGCTGTGTATCTAATCCTATCATGTGTGATACTGACTGAGCTGCGTATCTAATCCTATCATGTGTGATACTGTCTGCTGAGCTGTGTATCTAATCCTATCATGTGTGATACTGTCTGCTGTGTATCTAATCCTATCATGTGTGATACTGTCTGCTGAGCTGTGTATCTAATCCTATCATGTGTGATACTGACTGAGCTGCGTATCTAATCCTATCATGTGTGATACTGTCTGCTGAGCTGTGTATCTAATCCTATCATGTGTGATACTGTCTGATGAGCTGTGTATCTAATCCTATCATGTGTGATACTGTCTGCTGAGCAGTGTATCTAATCCCATCATGTGTGATACTGTCTGCTGAGCTGTGTATCTAATCCTATCATGTGTGATACTGTCTGCTGAGCCGTGTATCTAATCCTGTCATGTGTGATACTGTCTGCTGTATCTAATCCTGTCATGTGTGATACTGTCTGCTGTATCTAATCCTATCATGTGTGATACTGTCTGCTGAGCTGTGTATCTAATCCGATCATGTGTGATACTGTCTGCTGAGCCATGTATCTAATCCTATCATGTGTGATACTGTCTGCTGAGCCGTGTATCTAATCCTATCATGTGTGATACTGTCTGCAGGGCTGTGTATCTAATCCTGTCATGTGTGATACTGTCTGCTGAGCTGTGTATCTAATCCTTTCATGTGTGATACTGTCTGCTGAGCTGTGTATCTAATCCTATCATGTGTGATACTGTCTGCTGAGCTGTGTATCTAATCCTATCATGTGTGATACTGTCTGCTGAGCCGTGTATCTAATCCTGTCATGTGTGATACTGTCTGCTGAATCTAATCCTGTCATGTGTGATACTGTCTGCTGTATCTAATCCTATCATGTGTGATACTGTCTGCGGAGCTGTGTATCTAATCCTGTCATGTGTGATACTGTCTGCTGAGCTGTGTATCTAATCCTTCCGTGTGTTAGTATAGGATTAGGTACACAGGAAGCTGAGGAATAGAACACGGCTAAGCAGACAGTATCACAATTGATAGGATTAGATACACAGCTCAGCAGGCAGTATCACACATGATAGGATTAGATACACAGCTCAGCAGACAGTATCACAATTGATAGGATTAGATACACAGCTCAGCAGGCAGTATCACACATGATAGGATTAGATACAGTGATATTGTTGCTACTCTGGTTCTTTTTACCCAGAATGCTCCAGTCTATAACATCAGTGTATTGTATAGCGCAGGGTGATGGTGGGAATTAGTAACTTAATCCCTATGTATATTTATCTGACACTGATCACTATTTACAGGTCAAGGGTCGTCATGACGCAACGATCAATAACAATATGGACACTGAAGATTACTCCATACTGGATCTGACCTCTAAACCCGCACCGTGGACTCTGAACAATATGTCAGTGCAATGTAATTCTATCCTGTTTACTGAGATTCAGCAGCAGATACAGGTAACAAACCTGCAGACTGTGCCCAATATACCATGTGCACAGCACCACTTCTCCTGTCCTGTATACTGGGTGTAATTCTCAGTATCTGTATTATTCTGTATATATATATACACTGCACAGCACCACTTCTCCTGTCCTGTATACTGGGTGTAATTCTCAGTATCTGTATTATTCTGTATATATGGACACTGCACAGTACCACTTCTCCTGTCCTGTATACTGGGTGTAATTCTCAGTATCTGTATTATTCTGTATATATGGACACTGCACAGCACCACTTCTCCTGTCCTGTATACTGGGTGTAATTCTCAGTATCTGTATTATTCTGTATATATATACACTGCACAGTACCACTTCTCCTGTCCTGTATACTGGGTGTAATCCTCAGTATCTGTATTATTCTGTATATATATATACACTGCACAGCACCACTTCTCCTGTCCTGTATACTGGGTGTAATTCTCAGTATCTGTATTATCCTGTATATATGGACACTGCACAGTACCACTTCTCCTGTCCTGTATACTGGGTGTAATTCTCAGTATCTGTATTATTCTGTATATATATACACTGCACAGTACCACTTCTCCTGTCCTGTATACTGGGTGTAATTCTCAGTATCTGTATTATTCTGTATATATATACACTGCACAGTACCACTTCTCCTGTCCTGTATACTGGGTGTAATTCTCAGTATCTGTATTATTCTGTATATATGGACACTGCACAGTACCACTTCTCCTGTCCTGTATACTGGGTGTAATTCTCAGTATCTGTATTATTCTGTATATATATACACTGCACAGTACCACTTCTCCTGTCCTGTATACTGGGTGTAATTCTCAGTATCTGTATTATTCTGTATATATATACACTGCACAGTACCACTTCTCCTGTCCTGTATACTGGGTGTAATTCTCAGTATCTGTATTATTCTGTATATATGGACACTGCACCGTACCACTTCTCCTGTCCTGTATACTGGGTGTAATTCTCAGTATCTGTATTATTCTGTATATATGGACACTGCACAGTACCACTTCTCCTGTCCTGTATACTGGGTGTAATTCCCAGGGGCCGGTAGGTAACAATTCTGTAACGTACAGGAAGTTCCACATATATTTGCCCATAAGGACGAGGCCCTTTTGATGTGTTGTAATAGAGCACCTCCGTCCTGTAATAACCGGGAGATTCGCTGAATGTAAATGTCTTAAAATTAAAGTATAGAATAAATCCTGACCCGTAGCCACGGCAGTGACCACTCAGCTCATCCACAACCTCCAGACACAGCTGTAGCCAAGTACCAGAAAAATAAAGTTTTCGCCACTTCCATTGTAACCACTAGGTGGCAGTCCCATCAAGTGGTTCTGCGCAGTGTGTGTATTTGTATATGTATATGTATATGTATATATATATATATATATATATATATATATACACATACACCCAGTATACTGGACAGGAGGAGCGGGTGTGTGCTGTCTGTGTGTTGGAGGAAGCTCTTTCCGGGTGTCGGCTCTTTCCTCTCCAGGGAGAGAGTTTGCTGCTTGGGATGAGAGGAAATTCTTCCCAGCCAAGTGCTTCTCAGCCTCCTGTTACCCGGTCTAGGCCGGCGGGTAGCGGGAGCGTTCAGCAACCGGCCGAAGTTGTGGGGGTGAGAAGATCTAGTCGGGGTCACAGCGATGTGGCCCCGATCCTGCCCCCGCCTGAAACCAGGACAGAAAGCCAGGAAAGCCGCAAGGTTCCTGGTGTTGCAGCCAGCAGGATCGCTCCTGGAGATGTGCAGCAGAGCATGCATGATGGTGTGGAGGCAGATTGGGGTGAACTACGTGCCACGGAGTCAACAACCACCTTTAGCTCCCGTGTTGCGGAGTGCCTCCGTGGGTATGAGGACGCCGGGAAGGCCATTCGGAAGCTCCAGGAGGAGCTGAAAGCAGCCCGGGTTCGGTCGCACGTCACTTCTGGAGCAAAGAGGTTGGTAGTAATGGCGACTATCAGGGATCTCAAATCTGAGGTGGATGCCCTGAAAGAAAAGCGCAAGTTTATTTTGGAGAATAGTGGACCTTTCAAGGAGAAACTCCTTAATGATGATCGGTTCCGGGCAATGAAGGGTGTCTGTGACCCTGGAAAGCAGACGGATGATGAGGGTGAGGAGGAGGAAATGTGTCCGGGTGCGTCTGGTCAGCGGAGTACGTGCAGCGAGCTGCCTGCAGAGCAAGTGGCTTTACCCATGGACTCCAGCTCAGCTGGTGAGGGGGACACCTGTGACCAGGACATCAGCAGCAGCAATTCAGGTGGGAGGCTGATGGCGGAAATACGGCAGCTCCAGTCTCCGGTGAGCCTGCAGCATTTTTCTTTTGGCGCGGACTTGGGTCCAGAGGAGAAAGTTAATGCCAAGCGCGCAGCAAAGCGCAAAGCCCGGCGGCGACTAAAATCCAGAAAGGCTGGAAAAATCGTGGAGGAGGTCAGTTTTAAGTTTGTTCCCCACCCAGTGCTACCCCAGCTGGCCGCAGGGTCAGCTCGCTGCACAAGCCCCGTGATCCAGCCTAGCCCGGGCCCTGAAGTGGGTCCGGTGCAGGAAAGCGGGGAGATTAATGATGGCGTAATAATGGAGGCTGATGTCCCTGCTTGTCGTAGTAGCGGTGGCGTTTTTGGTGGCGTTTTTAAGGCGTCAATAGCGCCAGATAATGTTGGTGGCCCAGCGTTGGGTGCAGAACAAAGCTCTGGTGCTCAGGTTTCCTCTTCAGTAATGGGGGGCGGCTCGACACCAGAGCTGGCAGCGAATATTCCAGTGTCCCTGGAACCCGTTGGTGCTACTGAGCGGCGGCAGCATGAAGGGGCTGCTGGGACTGACGGCACGGTTGAATGTCCCCCCAAGCTTGCGGTCATTGGGTCCGGTGGCGCAGTCACTAGTATTCCTTTGGTGGCTGCGTCACATGAATCCCCAGCCCGGGAGCCAGCTTTGCCAGGGGTGAGGGCGAGTCTGGGCATTGCTGGCTCTAAGAAGGAAGGATTGCCTCAAGTAAAGAAATGTCACGCTAATGAGGTGGAGGGGAAACCTGATGACACCGAGGCGATAACATCCGGCCCAGAAACACTTTTTACTGCTGGTCCAGAGGGTGAGGGTATGAATGGTGCCGGCACAAGTGCTGCTAATAATGGTGAGGGTATGAATGGTGCCGGTACAAGTGCTGTTAATAATGGTGAGGGTATGAATGGTGCAGGTACGAGTGCTATTAATAATGGTGAGGGTATGAATGGTGCCGGTACAAGTGATATTGATAATGGTGAGGGTATGAATGGTGCCGGTACAAGTGCTGTTAATAATGGTGAGGGTATGAATGGTGCAGGTACAAGTGATATTAATAATGGTGAGGGTATGAATGGTGCAGGTACGAGTGATATTGATAATGGTGAGGGTATGAATGGTGCAGGTACGAGTGATATTAATAATGGTGAGGGTATGAATGGTGCAGGTACGAGTGATATTGATAATGGTGAGGGTATGAATGGTGCCGGTACGAGTGATATTGATAATGGTGAGGGTATGAATGGTGCAGGTACGAGTGATATTAATAATGGTGAGGGTATGAATGGTGCAGGTACGAGTGATATTGATAATGGTGAGGGTATGAATGGTGCCGGTACGAGTGATATTGATAATGGTGAGGGTATGAATGGTGCCGGTACGAGTGGTATTAATAATGGTGAGGGTATGAATGGTGCCGGTACAAGTGCTGCTAATAATGGTGAGGGTATGAATGGTGCAGGTACGATGATATTGATAATGGTCCCTCTCCTGTGTCTGGGGCCGGGGTGAGTGATGGGAATGTTACTGCCAGGGGTATGAGGTCTAGTGAGGCCGGTCCATCTGCCCCCCCAGGGGTGACTACTCGCAGTTATGCCAGTGTCACTGCTGGGGCCTCCTCCTCATCTTCAGGCTCTGGGGACGGTATTTTACAGCGGCGCCTCCTGGAGGCCCTTAAAAAGGGTGAGAGAACAATAATGGTAGAGGGCCGAGCGGTTGATCTGTCCTTCTGGATAGACAGGCATGGCCTGACTGCTTTCCGAGAAGAAAGGGAAGGGGAAACTGTGTGGACCCTTCCGACAGCCGGGCCTGGGGGGGCTCGTAGGAATGTTGTTCGTCTTCGCTGGAGAGGCAATGATACGTGCCCACCTAGGGCAAAAATAGTTGAGCTTCTCTTGAAGATGAATTTCAGGGCGATCGACATCTTTGCCCTGATACATCCCTATGGCACCCCAGTATTTGACATCAGCTTTGTTCGGCCGGAGGGCCTGGAGCTCTTTTGGTCAAATTATGAGCTGGTGAAGAATGAGCCCGGCTGGCGAGACTTCGCTGTACAAGCGTTGTCTCGTCAGAGCGAAATCAAGAAGGTGACCGTCCTAACTTGCAATGAGTGTCTTTCTTGTATGGACATTATGACCTGGCTCAGCAGGTACGGGGAGGTAACGGAGGTCCCCAAAAAAACAGGGATGAATTTGGCATCTGGTCAGGGGCCTGGACCTTTATGGTTAAATTAAAGTGTTCAGGAAGTACTGTCACCCACATCCCTTCCTCAGCCTTTTTAGGAAGGGACCGAATCCTGGCCTTTTACCAGGGGCAGCCGAAGCTCTGCCACAGGTGTGGTGACCCCACGCACTTCAGTGCCCACTGCAGAGTGCAGAAGTGTGCGTTGTGCGGGGGATAGGTCATCTTGCCACATCCTGTGGGGATATTCGGTGTCACCTGTGTGGGGATCTAGGTCACCCATTCAGTCGCTGCCCTCGTTCATTTGCCAACGGCATGGCGGGCCCAGCGGGAGAAAGCCGAGAGGTTGCTCCTGCCGTGGTTGGCACTGGTGGAGGCGAAGGGGCTGAGGGGCCAGGGAAGAAAGGCAAGTCACCCTCCAAGTTAAGGCGATTGGAGAACCGTCGAAGGAGTAGGGAGCTCGGGGAGCCCCAGGCAACTGGGGTAACCCTTGGCCCTGCTCCGGGGGCGAGTGTCATTGCTACTGAGGCCCTGGGGGAACAGGACTTGAATGAAGAGGTCAGGAGGTTGGAGAGGGAGGAGGAAGCCGCTTCTTCATGTTCCTCGCTATATGAAAGTATGGATGAGGACAGTAGACGGTGGCTAGATGAAAAGCGCAAGCAGGGTGCTAAAAAGAAAAAAAAGGGAGATAAGAAATCTTCTCCTCCCCTGGTCCAGGTGCCTAAGGAAAGCCCAACCGACTCACCTCTTGTTGTTCTCTCAAACCGCTTTCAAACCCTCAAGGACATCTCCTCTTCAGATGAGGAGTGTGGGGGCGAGGATGTGGCGAAGGTGACGAGGGGGTGGGTGGGGGGCGTCCAGCTTCTTGCCTCAGGGCATGCGGAACCCTCAGGGAGAAGCGCTGTCCCAGAGCCTGGAGGTGAGGTTGATAGTGGTGCTGGTGAGGAGGTGGAGGAAGGGAGGGATATGGACACATCAGCATCCCTCAAAAGGGCCCTCGGCTCTTCATCAGACAGTGATAAAAACCAGGGGAAGGGCAAGGGGAAAAAGGTCATCTAATTCAATCACCCAGGATGGCGGCACCCACCCCGTTGACGCTGGCATCTATTAATGTCGCCAGCATTAAATCTGACAAGGCTAGATTTGCGGCCTTTGATTTTCTCGGCCGAATTGAGGCCGACATTTTATTTTTGCAAGAGACCAGGCTGACAGACTTGGCAGCCATACATAAAGCGAAAAAGGAGTGGAGGCGTGGACCATCTTATTGGTCTCTTGCGGCCGAGCCGGGTAGCGGGGTGGCGGTTCTTTTCACCGCATCGGTAGAATGCAGACGGGTTATTGAATTAGAAATGGGGAGGTGCCTGATCTTGGATGTCCTCATGAAGGGACAGGAGCTCAGGCTCATTAACATCTATGGTCCCCAAACCAGCTGGGACCGGAAAAGTCTCTTTATGAGGATCAAGCCCTATCTTTTTACGAGTCGGCAGGTGGTCTTTGGAGGGGACTTCAATGCTGCCACGAGGTCCCAAGATAGGGGAGGTTCCAGAGACAGCCTGACTTATGACTGTGTGGCCCTAAATAGGATAGCTAGTGAGGCTCGCCTGGTGGATGTCCACATCCGGCACACCCCAGGCCACGCGGGATTCACCTTTTATCGAGATAGTTGTAGGTCTAGAATAGGTTTTATTTAAAGGAGGATGCCATCTCTTCGGCAGTGTCTGTCGTTGAGGTGGAGTTCTCCGACCACTGTTTAATTTTATTTTCTCTGAATGTTGCAGAGACCCCCCGGATAGGAAGAGGCTTTTGAAGGCTCAATTCGTCTCTCTTGGAAGAAGCGGAGATAAGACGGTCCTTTGAGGATTTCTTTCAGAGCCAGGTACCATTACTGGATCTTTGTAGCAGTAAGTCGGAGTGGTGGGAGATGTTCAAAAAAAGGGTGGCGAGTTTCTTCCGCCAGCTCTCGAGCCTCAGGAGCCTGGACAGGTATCGCCTGTATCAGGGCCTGAGGAGGAAACTCGAGCATCTTGTCTCGACTGGAGGTGACCGCGAGGACATCTCCAGAGTGAAATCTTTGCTTAAGAGTTGCCAGTATGATAGACACGCATCTTTAGTTTTTGAGAGGGATTTTGGGAAGTACCGCTCGCCCGACCCCTACAAGAACTGCAAGATGTCAGTAAATAGTAAAGTGGTTTCAGGACTGATGGACAGTACAGGATCCCTGAAAAGGTCCAGATCAGGGATCTTGGTGGTCGTCAGATCCTTTTACTCGCACCTCTTGGGAAAGATGGATCTTGATCGGGATGCGATGTCGGCTTTCCTGGTTGAAACTGTCCCCGAACCAGGAGTAGACCCCTCTCTTGGTGTCTTGGCAGAGGCGATCAGGGAAGAGGAAGTGAGACTGGCGATTGAAGGGCTTGCCCTCAAGAAGTCGCCGGGTCCAGATGGCTTAACGTCTGAATTTTACAAGACCTTTAAGGACATTTTAGTTCCCCTGTTGACTGAGGTGTTGAATGAGTGTCTTTCCTCGGGCACTTTGCCGAAGTCAATGAGGAGGTCGGCCCTGATCATCCTGTCAAAGGACCCATCGCACATTGAGAATTGGCGTCCCATAGCGCTACTCAATGTGGACAGAAAGGTTCTGGCAAAGGTGCTGTTTAATCGGCTAGTGAAATTTGCACCCCGGCTCCTTTCGGGGGCTCAGCATTGCTCTGTTCCAGGCCGCAGCACGTTTAGCGCTGTACTCGGTGTCCGAGAGGCAGTGGAGCAGAGTAGGGCGGGCCGTTGGAAGGGGTACTTGCTGTCCTTGGATCAGGCAAAAGCGTTTGATCGGGTTGATCACGAGTATCTCTGGTCGGTCCTTCTGAGGTATGGTCTGCCGGGGGGGTTTGTTGATTGGCTTAAGATCTTGTATGCAGGGGCAGAGAGTTTTCCGCTTGTGAACGGTTGGATTGGCCGCTCTTTTGAGGTTGGGTCTGGGGTTCGCCAGGGTTGCCCGCTGAGCCCGCTTTTATACGTGTTCGCGATTGACCCCTTCCTTAGGAGGGTAGATCGTGGACCGTTGGTGGGAGTCAGCATGGACTTGGCAGCCTCGGAAGCCACTCTGAGAGTGGTGGTGTATGCGGATGACGTCACCGTCTTTGTGCCCTCGAGAGGGGAGGCAGAGTGGGTGATGTCTGAAGTTGACCGCTACTCGGAGGCATCCGGGTCCATGATCAACCAGGATAAGTGTAAGAGTCTCTGGCTGGGAGGGGGAGATCCTACCTTTGATCTCTCAGACACTCTTCCAGGGCCTCAGGAGTTTGTAAAAATTCTCGGCATCGAATTTGGCCAGGGGGATTACCCCAAGCAAAATTGGGACAGCAGGCTAAAGATCGCCGCTCAGAAGGTCGACCAGTGGAAGGGTTGGTCTTTGACCCTCAGGGAAAGGGTCAACTTGATCAAAACTTACCTGCTCCCTTTGTTAATCTATTTGGGCAGTGTCTGCATCTTGCCAGAACCTCTCTGGACTCGGGTCTACAGCTTGTTCTTCCAGATGTTATGGGGGAATAAGCTGAACCTAGTCAAGAGGGAGGTGACATACCATACGAGGAGACTAGGGGGGTTGTGTATGGTCAACCCTGTGGTATTCCTGGTTAATACCTTTGTAAAGATCAACATGTCAAACCTCTGGCAAGAGAGGGCTCCTCCGTGGGTAGTCTCCTGCAGGGGGTGGTTTCGGCTTTTCTTCCAGGAATGGGAGACAGGAGGGCAAGTGAAGGACCTTCGCACGCCGCATGGGCATCTTCCGGCTTACGCTACCGTGGTTCTGAAAACAGAAAACAATTCGCCGGTGGGGTCTGGGGATGTGGGAGATCAGGACTCTGTCAAGGAGGCTCCTTGACAACAGAGTTCTGTTGACCCATTTCCAGAAGCCCCTGGCGCTCAGGGACTGCCCAAGTCGGGATCTGGAGGTTGGTTTGAGGGTTTTAAATTCTAGTAGGATCCCTTTAAAGTTTTGGGACTTGGCTTGGCGTTGCTTCCATGGGAAACTGTATGTGAGGGACAACTTGAAACACAGGAACCCTGAGGAAAGGGGTTGTCCCCGGGAGGAGTGTGGCGGCGTGCTGGAAAGCATGGAGCACTTCCTGCTTCATTGTCCCCTCAATACAGGGGTCTACAGCAGGGTGGGTGCCTCCATTGGTTGGCCTGGTCTGACCGGTCTCTCCTATGCGGAATGGGCCTATGGAACATTCAGACACCTGGGTGGTCGAGATCGGGGCACTTTATTCTTAGTCAGCTTAGCGGTCAGGTACGGCACGTGGAACGCACGGTGTTTTGTATCAACCAGACAAAAAACCCTCCCGGAGGAAGAGGTGGTGAGGAACATTCTCGGTGACCTGGGGAAGGTTCGTTCTTTGGAGTTCGAGAGACTGGGCACGAGTAGGGCCTCCATGCTTTGGAGGGGTTTCTCCTTCAGCGTGCCCTAGTCTAGTCGTCTCTATTCCTGGTGGGGGGCTAATGCTGTCACTGTAGCTTTTTGTTTTCTGTATAGTTGATGATGGATATAGGGCTTGCAGGTACCGAACCAGGGCCTTGTGGGTAGGATTTGTTAAGGATGTGTTATGTGTTATGTCAGGTAATGTATGCCATTGTACAGGCTGAGTCTTTACTTACTATATCTTGTAGAGTGTAGTATTTTTGTATAGATGTGAGGGGGTTAGGTGTTAGGTGGGGAGGGGGGAAAGGGGGGGAGGGGGGGTACAAATAATAAGAAAAAGCCGGGCCCGATCAAAGAGACATTGAAGGATGGACGATGGTGTCGGTCGGAGCTTAAAGGTACGGACTTTGGACTGGACATTGGTCTTGAATTGGGTATAATGTAGATATTATAGATATATATGTATGTTCAGTATTGTTTTGTATATATTGTATATATTGGTTACTAATTGGTATTCATATTGCGGATTTGTGGTTAAGAAAAAGGGTGGAGGGAAAAAAAAAAAAAAGGTAAAAATGTAAAAAAAAATTTAAAAATTAAAAAAAAAAAAAAAAAAAATTTTTTTAGAAAAAAAAAAAAAGGGGGGGGGGTTATTTGCTGATTAGGCTCATGTTGTGTTTTCTCATGTAGGAATTTCTCATTTTCCATGGTTAATATATTTTGATGGGCACATGGACCGGTTAGGGTCAGTTTTTGGTTTTATTGTGGTTTAACAATTTTATTTCTTTTATTTTTTAGACTGTTACTGATTTTGTTCTTTTGAGGCGTCTGGATTGATGTTGTGACTATGAGTTTTGTGTATTTGTATTTATACTGATGTGAGTGACGTGTGGATGATGAGAGTGATGTGTGGATGATGTGAGTTATAATACAGAAGACTGAGTGCTGGTAGGAATGTGATCTGGACCAGAGAGGAGGCGGCCGAGATTCATAATGTGTTTATAACTTGTTCATTTTGTGTTGGTTTTTGACCCGTGTATTGTATGTGCGGATTTATGGCATGTGTATGTTTGTTAACATTTATTAAAAAGATGAGAAGTGGTACTGTGCAGTGTATATATATACAGAATAATACAGATACTGAGAATTACACCCAGTATACAGGACAGGAGGAGTAGTACTGTGCAGAGTATATATATACAGAGTAATACAGATACTGAGAATTACACCCAGTATACAGGACAGGAGAAGTGGTACTGTGCAGTGTATATATATACAGAATAATACAGATACTGAGAATTACACCCAGTATACAGGACAGGATAAGTTGTACTGTGCAGTGTATATATACAGAATAATACAGATACTGAGCATTACACCCAGTATACAGGACAGGAGAAGTGGTACTGTGCAGTGTATATATACAGAATAATACAGATACTGAGAATTACACCCAGTATACAGGACAGGAGAAGTGGTACTGTGCAGTGTATATATATACAGAATAATACAGATACTGAGAATTACACCCAGTATACAGGACAGGAGAAGTGGTACTGTGCAGTGTCCATATATACAGAATAATACAGATACTGAGAATTACACCCAGTATACAGGACAGGAGAAGTGGTACTGTGCAGTGTATATATATACAGAATAATACAGATACTGAGAATTACACCCAGTATACAGGACAGGAGAAGTGGTACTGTGCAGTGTATATATATACAGAATAATACAGATACTGAGAATTACACCCAGTATACAGGACAGGAGAAGTGGTACTGTGCAGTGTACATATATACAGAATAATACAGATACTGAGAATTACACCCAGTATACAGGACAGGAGAAGTGGTACTGTGCAGTGTATATATATATACAGAATAATACAGATACTGAGAATTACACCCAGTATACAGGACAGGAGAAGTGGTACTGTGCAGTGTCCATATATACAGAATAATACAGATACTGAGAATTACACCCAGTATACAGGACAGGAGAAGTAGTACTGTGCAGTGTACATATATACAGAATAATACAGATACTGAGAATTACACCCAGTATACAGGACAGGAGAAGTGGTACTGTGCAGTGTATATATATATACAGAATAATACAGATACTGAGAATTACACCCAGTATACAGGACAGGAGGAGTTGTACTGTGCAGTGTATATATATACAGAATAATACAGATACTGAGAATTACACCCAGTATACAGGACAGGAGAAGTGGTACTGTGCAGTGTGTATATACAGAATAATACAGATACTGAGAATTACACCCAGTATACAGGACAGGAGAAGCGGTACTGTGCAGTGTCCATATATACAGAATAATACAGATACAGGGAATTACACCCAGTATACAGGACAGGAGAAGTGGTACTGTGCAGTGTATATATATATATACAGAATAATACAGATACTGAGAATTACACCCAGTATACAGGACAGGAGAAGTGGTACTGTGCAGTGTATATATATATATATATACAGAATAATACAGATACTGAGAATTACACCCAGTGTACAGGACAGGAGAAGTGGTACTGTGCAGTGTCTATATATACAGAATAATACAGATACTGAGAATTACACCCAGTATACAGGACAGGAGAAGTGGTACTGTGCAGTGTATATATACAGAATAATACAGATACTGAGAATTACACCCAGTATACAGGACAGGAGAAGTGGTACTGTGCAGTGTATATATACAAATCAGGGTCAGATATGGAGAAGATATCCATTATTTTGCCGTTCTCCTTTGACGGGATTATTTGGAGATTTTCCTGTAATCTCGGTCCCTTCTTCAAGGACGCGTGAATTTCTAGACGCTGGAAGGAAATATTCTCAGGAGGGGAGAGATATAAATAGTTACATTGTATCACAGCGGGGGTAGGAGGGGGTTGTTATAATGTAACACAGGCCAGTGCTGCCACGCTGCTATTGGCTGCTGACAGGTCATGTGACTTCAAGGGGTTCACACATATAAGATGGTCAGGGACACCCTCTTAGGGGTGCGGTGCCCGATCCTTTTATTACCCGCCTGTCCCTTCCCATCAGCTGTTTCTCACTGATATCCGCTGCTGGGTGATAACCAATATGGCCGCCATGACCGCTTCATCTTTTCAGGTGTGACGTTCCACGTTTCCAGCTTGCTTATCGCCGGCTCACTAGCCAATCAGAAGCCCCGGGGGTGAAGCGTGCCGGGGTCAATGGGCATTTTGTTATTGGATATATTTACTGTACCGTTAACATGAGCGGCGGGGGCTGGGATGGGCCGGAGACTTTATCGGTTAAGTCGCGATCGATATCTCAGCGTGAAAAACTGACCAATCACAGGTGGACAAACCCTCCCCCGCGCCGCAAGCTAAGATTACCATCACGGTGTCCCGCCATATTGCCAAAGAATATAATTACGTTTTGCTGTAACCGCCACGCGTTGTGCCCGTTCGTGCTCGCCTCGTCGTTAGTGGTTCCCGTTTTTCACCAGCCGCTGTGTCCGTGTTTTTGTCCCGCCATTCATCAGCGGGGTCACAGTGAATGTCGTAAATGGTTTTCTACAGATTATTATCGTCTTGACTTGTATTTTCGCCTCTGTGTTCCATTAACTTGCGGCTTCTCGTCAATCATGTGATCGTTAAGATAATAATAGAGCTGACGCTGCGTTACCAGGCGGGTGCCGGCCCTTTAATGGATTTCTACAGCTCCTGAGTGCGGAAAATTATCCATCATGGGAGCGCAGCGCCCACCGAACCCTGAGTCATTGTCTATAAGGAGGGACTCAGCGCCGTCCTGGCACAGCACCCCAACGAGGAGTAGAAGGGGGGGGGGTGTAAATGCTGCCAATGTAATAGAAGAAAGTGAAGAATGGAGACGAGCGGCAAACGATGAACGTCAGAACGTTCCGGAGATTTACTGACGTGTAAGAAGTCATCAACTAGTGATTCCCAGAAACAGCGGACGAGCCGCAACCGCATTGAACCCCTGTAATAATTTGTGCGATACTCCCTACTGACCCAGATGTGTGGGGCTCCCGACTGTACCCCAATATCTACAGCTCAGGGAAACATAAAATAGATATGACACACATTTGGGGCAGCAGAGTAATAATCTGCAGGATATATCACTATGTATCTGTCAGGAGGTGGAGGAGCGA
>NC_134698.1:2116105-2172784 GCF_050947455.1 Rhinoderma darwinii | reverse complement strand
TTACGTCTGTCAGAATTGACTGCGCAATTTTATTACATTTTTTCTGCCATTGTTCACCGGGCCAAGGCGCATACTTCATACTTTTTAAAATGGCGCAAACATAGAACTGATCAGGGAGGTCGATCTTGTGCGCCACTAACCAATGTATAACGCATCTCCCAGACGCATCTTTGTCAATTTCTGGCGCCATTCTCGCATCTATTGCATGCGTGTATATTAAGGCATGTCCTCTGTATCTGCTCTAAAAATTGGCGCAATGTTACTTTTACCTGTTGGGGGAGTGGCTTAAAATTTCACAGAAATAGTGGAAAAAACTATTCTCCAAGAAACCGCCAACGTGGCGCCGCATTTAGTGGCGTGGTATTTATTTGCGTTCCTTTAGCTTTTACATTCGTTCTTATTCAAGTCATTGAATGATCTTTATCAGACGTACGGCGCCAGATAATAATTGCAATACGTTTCCATAAGCGCGTGTGGTGAGAATGGCGCAAACGTGCAGTGAAATCATATGACAGACCTGACTGCGGGGCATGACCTGGGGAGCGCCACCAGAGGGCGGTAGAGGTTTAGTCTTCTATTAGTCACAGAATCAGATGCAAGAAAAACATGTGTCATAGATGAGAGCAATATACTAACTATCCTGCCTATCGGGAAAGACACGGCCATGCTGGGAGTTGTAGTTTTATAATAGCTGGAGAGACACCGCAGTAACGGGGCGGGGCTGTGACAACCTCTCACATGATATACAGGCTGGTTGTCAGTAGTAATAGATGAATATCTGTGACTGTATATAAGATGTGTGGATCTCATGTCTGATCACAATGTAATTATATTATATATCAGTGATGTCAGTAACAGGGGGCGGGGCTGTGACAACCTCTCACACATGATATACAGGCTGGTTGTCAGTAGTAATAGATGAATAGCTGTTACTGTATATAAGATGTGTGGATCTCATGTCTGATCACAATGTAATTATATTATATATCAGTGATGTCAATAACAGGGGGCGGGGCTGTGACAACCTCTCACACATGATATACAGGCTGGTTGTCAGTAGTAATAGATGAATATCTGTGACTGTATATAAGATGTGTGGATCTCATGTCTGATCACAATGTAATTATATTATATATCAGTGATGTCAGTAACAGGGGGCGGGGCTGTGACAACCTCTCACACATGATATACAGGCTGGTTGTCAGTAGTAATAGATGAATAGCTGTGACTGTATATAAGATGTGTGGATCTCATGTCTGATCACATGTAATTATATTATATATCAGTGATGTCAGTAACAGGGGGCGGGGCTGTGACAACCTCTCACACATGGTATACAGGCTGGTTGTCAGTAGTAATAGATGAATAGCTGTTACTGTATATAAGATGTGTGGATCTCATGTCTGATCACAGTGTAATTATATTATATATCAGTGATGTCAGTAACAGGGGGCGGGGCTGTGACAACCTCTCACATGATATACAGGCTGGTTGTCAGTAGTAATAGATGAATATCTGTGACTGTATATAAGATGTGTGGATCTCATGTCTGATCACAGTGTAATTATATTATATATCAGTGATGTCAGTAACAGGGGGCGGGGCTGTGACAACCTCTCACACATGATATACAGGCTGGTTGTCAGTAGTAATAGATGAATAGCTGTTACTGTATATAAGATGTGTAGATCTCATGTCTGATCACAGTGTAATTATATTATATATCAGTGATGTCAGTAACAGGGGGCGGAGCTGTGACAACCTCTCACACATGATATACAGGCTGGTTGTCAGTAGTAATAGATGAATAGCTGTTACTGTATATAAGATGTGTGGATCTCATGTCTGATCACAATGTAATTATATTATATATCAGTGATGTCAGTAACGGGGCGGGGCTGTGACAACCTCTCACACATGATATACAGGCTGGTTGTCAGTAGTAATAGATGAATAGCTGTTACTGTATATAAGATGTGTGGATCTCATGTCTGATCACAGTGTAATTATATTATATATCAGTGATGTCAGTAACAGGGGGCGGAGCTGTGACAACCTCTCACACATGATATACAGGCTGGTTGTCAGTAGTAATAGATGAATAGCTGTGACTGTATATAAGATGTGTGGATCTCATGTCTGATCACATGTAATTATATTATATATCAGTGATGTCAGTAACAGGGGGCGGGGCTGTGACAACCTCTCACACATGATATACAGGCTGGTTGTCAGTAGTAATAGATGAATAGCTGTGACTGTATATAAGATGTGTGGATCTCATGTCTGATCACAGTGTAATTATATTATATATCAGTGATGTCAGTAACAGGGGGCGGGGCTGTGACAACCTCTCACACATGGTATACAGGCTGGTTGTCAGTAGTAATAGATGAATAGCTGTGACTGTATATAAGATGTGTGGATCTCATGTCTGATCACAGTGTAATTATATTATATATCAGTGATGTCAGTAACAGGGGGCGGGGCTGTGACATCCTCTCACACATGATATACAGGCTGGTTGTCAGTAGTAATAGATGAATAGCTGTGACTGTATATAAGATGTGTGGATCTCATGTCTGATCACAGTGTAATTATATTATATATCAGTGATGTCAGTAACAGGGGGCGGGGCTGTGACAACCTCTCACACATGATATACAGGCTGGTTGTCAGTAGTAATAGATGAATAGCTGTTACTGTATATAAGATGCGTGGATCTCATGTCTGATCACAATGTAATTATATTATATATCAGTGATGTCAGTAACAGGGGGCGGAGCTGTGACAACCTCTCACACATGATATACAGGCTGGTTGTCAGTAGTAATAGATGAATAGCTGTTACTGTATATAAGATGTGTGGATCTCATGTCTGATCACATGTAATTATATTATATATCAGTGATGTCAGTAACAGGGGGCGGAGCTGTGACAACCTCTCACACATGATATACAGGCTGGTTGTCAGTAGTAATAGATGAATAGCTGTCACTGTATATAAGATGTGTGGATCTCATGTCTGATCACATGTAATTATATTATATATCAGTGATGTCAGTAACAGGAGGCGGGGCTGTGACAACCTCTCACACAGGATATACAGGCTGGTTGTCAGTAGTAATAGATGAATAGCTGTTACTGTATATAAGATGTGTGGATCTCATGTCTGATCACAATGTAATTATATTATATATCAGTGATGTCAGTAACAGGGGGCGGGGCTGTGACAACCTCTCACACATGATATACAGGCTGGTTGTCAGTAGTAATAGATGAATAGCTGTTACTGTATATAAGATGTGTGGATCTCATGTCTGATCACAATGTAATTATATTATATATCAGTGATGTCAGTAACAGGGGCGGGGCTGTGACAACCTCTCACACATGATATACAGGCTGGTTGTCAGTAGTAATAGATGAATAGCTGTCACTGTATATAAGATGTGTGGATCTCATGTCTGATCACAATGTAATTATATTATATATCAGTGATGTCAGTAACAGGGGGCGGGGCTGTGACAACCTCTCACACATGGTATACAGGCTGGTTGTCAGTAGTAATAGATGAATAGCTGTTACTGTATATAAGATGTGTGGATCTCATGTCTGATCACATGTAATTATATTATATATCAGTGATGTCAGTAACAGGGGGCGGGGCTGTGACAACCTCTCACACATGATATACAGGCTGGTTGTCAGTAGTAATAGCTGTTACTGTATATAAGATGTGTGGATCTCATGTCTGATCACAATGTTATTATATTATTTATCAGTGATGTCAGTAACAGGGGGCGGGGCTGTGACAACCTCTCACACATGATATACAGGCTGGTTGTCAGTAGTAATAGATGAATAGCTGTTACTGTATATAAGATGTGTGGATCTCATGTCTGATCACAATGTAATTATATTATATATCAGTGATGTCAGTAACAGGGGGCGGGGCTGTGACAACCTCTCACACATGATATACAGGCTGGTTGTCAGTAGTAATAGATGAATAGCTGTTACTGTATATAAGATGTGTGGATCTCATGTCTGATCACATGTAATTATATTATATATCAGTGATGTCAGTAACAGGGGGCGGGGCTGTGACAACCTCTCACACATGATATACAGGCTGGTTGTCAGTAGTAATAGATGAATAGCTGTTACTGTATATAAGATGTGTGGATCTCATGTCTGATCACATGTAATTATATTATATATCAGTGATGTCAGTACAGGGGGCGGGGCTGTGACAACCTCTCACACATGATATACAGGCTGGTTGTCAGTAGTAATAGATGAATAGCTGTGACTGTATATAAGATGTGTGGATCTCATGTCTGATCACAATGTAATTATATTATATATCAGTGATGTCAGTAACAGGGGGCGGGGCTGTGACAACCTCTCACACATGATATACAGGCTGGTTGTCAGTAGTAATAGATGAATAGCTGTTACTGTATATAAGATGTGTGGATCTCATGTCTGATCACATGTAATTATATTATATATCAGTGATGTCAGTAACAGGGGGCGGGGCTGTGACAACCTCTCACACATGATATACAGGCTGGTTGTCAGTAGTAATAGATGAATAGCTGTTACTGTATATAAGATGTGTGGATCTCATGTCTGATCACATGTAATTATATTATATATCAGTGATGTCAGTAACAGGGGGCGGGGCTGTGACAACCTCTCACACATGATATACAGGCTGGTTGTCAGTAGTAATAGATGAATAGCTGTTACTGTATATAAGATGTGTGGATCTCATGTCTGATCACAGTGTAATTATATTATATATCAGTGATGTCAGTAACAGGGGGCGGGGCTGTGACAACCTCTCACACATGATATACAGGCTGGTTGTCAGTAGTAATAGATGAATAGCTGTGACTGTATATAAGATGTGTGGATCTCATGTCTGATCACAGTGTAATTATATTATATATCAGTGATGTCAGTAACAGGGGGCGGGGCTGTGACAACCTCTCACACATGATATACAGGCTGGTTGTCAGTAGTAATAGATGAATAGCTGTTACTGTATATAAGATGTGTGGATCTCATGTCTGATCACAATGTAATTATATTATATATCAGTGATGTCAGTAACAGGGGGCGGGGCTGTGACAACCTCTCACACATGATATACAGGCTGGTTGTCAGTAGTAATAGATGAATAGCTGTGACTGTATATAAGATGTGTGGATCTCATGTCTGATCACAATGTAATTATATTATATATCAGTGATGTCAGTAACAGGGGGCGGGGCTGTGACAACCTCTCACACATGATATACAGGCTGGTTGTCAGTAGTAATAGATGAATAGCTGTGACTGTATATAAGATGTGTGGATCTCATGTCTGATCACATGTAATTATATTATATATCAGTGATGTCAGTAACAGGGGGCGGGGCTGTGACAACCTCTCACACATGATATACAGGCTGGTTGTCAGTAGTAATAGATGAATAGCTGTTACTGTATATAAGATGTGTGGATCTCATGTCTGATCACATGTAATTATATTATATATCAGTGATGTCAGTATCAGGGGGCGGGGCTGTGACAACCTCTCACACATGATATACAGGCTTGTTGTCAGTAGTAATAGATGAATAGCTGTTCCTGTATATAAGATGTGTGGATCTCATGTCTGATCACATGTAATTATATTATATATCAGTGATGTCAGTAACAGGGGGCGGGGCTGTGACAACCTCTCACACATGATATACAGGCAGGTTGTCAGTAGTAATAGATGAATAGCTGTGACTGTATATAAGATGTGTGGATCTCATGTCTGATCACATGTAATTATATTATATATCAGTGATGTCAGTAACAGGGGGCGGGGCTGTGACAACCTCTCACACATGATATACAGGCTGGTTGTCAGTAGTAATAGATGAATAGCTGTTACTGTATATAAGATGTGTGGATCTCATGTCTGATCACAATGTAATTATATTATATATCAGTGATGTCAGTAACAAGGGGCGGGGCTGTGACAACCTCTCACACATGGTATACAGGCTGGTTGTCAGTAGTAATAGATGAATAGCTGTTCCTGTATATAAGATGTGTGGATCTCATGTCTGATCACATGTAATTATATTATATATCAGTGATGTCAGTAACAGGGGGCGGGGCTGTGACAACCTCTCACACATGATATACAGGCAGGTTGTCAGTAGTAATAGATGAATAGCTGTTCCTGTATATAAGATGTGTGGATCTCATGTCTGATCACATGTAATTATATTATATATCAGTGATGTCAGTAACAGGGGGCGGGGCTGTGACAACCTCTCACACATGATATACAGGCTGGTTGTCAGTAGTAATAGATGAATAGCTGTGACTGTATTGGGGGGTCTGTGTTACGATTTATTTGGGGAATTGACCCTTTATATACGTGTACTGATCTGTAATGGACTCCTTGTTATGTGTGTAGGAGTGGAGAGCTGCGGCAGTGATGAGATGGAGGATGTGGAGGCCGCTGAGTCTGGACTGATCTCTCGTTTCTGGGCGCTGGCTGGTGTAATTTTTACACGAAGCTTCAATAGATTGAACTCCCTCCTGGACCAGTTCTGGGCGTTCTTCCATGGCAGCGCCAACCTTGTTTCCAGCATCCCTACACAGGTAATGCATTGTACTATTATCTACACAAGAGCAGCGGTCTGTCAAGGCATGCTGGGAGTTGTAGTTGTAGTAGAGCTGGCGAGCCACAGGTTAGAGACCGCTGCATCTTACAGGGAGTCATGAAGTGCTGGTCGCAGTGATGTCACCACACGCTAAAAACACGCAACATGTCCCCAGGGGTCCTCTCAGCGGTCACATGTTAACCTGTCCCCACCCACCAGACTCATTAAAGGTTGGAAAATTAGAATGAGTCTTACGGGTGAGTCACATGATCTATTTTAGAGCGGCTGGTTGGTCGTGAGGAGGGCGACATGGATTCTGGGCGCTGTAGTTTATTGGCGTCTGTTAGGTGCCCAGATGTAAAGATGTCCGCTCAGGAGGCTGCTCAGGACAATTGTGGGCCTTGGTCTGCTGATGGGTCATTCAGTAAGATGGCGCCTCAGTCCTGGCACACGGTGTACACATAGGCAGCTGTGTGAGGGGGTGTAATGGCTCTCGCCCTGCGGGCAGGACACCCTGTACCCTGCATCCTTCTCGCCCGCTCGGATCCGGGGAGGGGGCACATTTATTGTCTCTCGAATAAACTCAATTTAGCCTGGAAATGGTTCACACAGGAAATGAGGCCGGAAGTATCGATCCCCCTCCCGCCATGTCTCTGGTGGCGTCATAAAGCAGGTTGTGGCCCGGGGCGTCCTGTACAGGAACCGCCAGACCCCCCACCGGACGGCCCTTCACCTAGAGATAAATGGTGACATCATGAGCGGTTACCAGGGAAACAGTGCAGGGGCAGGTCTGTGTCATCGATTGCTAGCTCTTCAGGCAAGAGGACCGGACAATGTGTCGCTCTGCGGATAAATAAATATTATATGTAGATTATAGTGTATATTATATGTGAGGTACAGATTATAGTGTATATTATATGTGAGGTACAGATTATAGTATATATTATATGTGAGGTGTAGATTATAGTGTATATTATATGTGAGGTACAGATTATAGTGTATATTATATGTGAGGTACAGATTATAGTGTATATTATATGTGAGGTATAGATTATAGTATATATTATATGTGAGGTACAGATTATAGTGTATATTATATGTGAGGTACAGATTATAGTGTATATTATATGTGAGGTATAGATTATAGTGTATATTATATGTGAGGTACAGATTATAGTGTATATTATATGTGAGGTACAGATTATAGTGTATATTATATGTGAGGTACAGATTATAGTGTATATTATATGTGAGGTACAGATTATAGTGTATATTATATGTGAGGTACAGATTATAGTGTATATTATATGTGAGGTATAGATTATAGTGTATATTATATGTGAGGTACAGATTATAGTGTATATTATATGTGAGGTACAGATTATAGTGTATATTATATGTGAGGTACAGATTATAGTGTATATTATATGTGAGGTATAGATTATAGTGTATATTATATGTGAGGTATAGATTATAGTGTATATTATATGTGAGGTACAGATTAGTGTATATTATATGTGAGGTACAGATTATAGTGTATATTATATGTGAGGTACAGATTATAGTGTATATTATATGTGAGGTACAGATTATAGTGTATATTATATGTGAGGTACAGATTATAGTATATATTATATGTGAGGTACAGATTATAGTGTATATTATATGTGAGGTACAGATTATAGTGTATATTATATGTGAGGTATAGATTATAGTGTATATTATATGTGAGGTGTAGATTATAGTGTATATTATATGTGAGGTACAGATTATAGTATATATTATATGTGAGGTACAGATTATAGTGTATATTATATGTGAGGTATAGATTATAGTGTATATTATATGTGAGGTACAGATTATAGTATATATTATATGTGAGGTACAGATTATAGTGTATATTATATGTGAGGTACAGATTATAGTGTATATTATATGTGAGGTATAGATTATAGTGTATATTATATGTGAGGTACAGATTATAGTGTATATTATATGTGAGGTACAGATTATAGTATATATTATATGTGAGGTACAGATTATAGTGTATATTATATGTGAGGTACAGATTATAGTGTATATTATATGTGAGGTACAGATTATAGTGTATATTATATGTGAGGTACAGATTATAGTGTATATTATATGTGAGGTACAGATTATAGTGTATATTATATGTGAGGTACAGATTATAGTATATATTATATGTGAGGTATAGATTATAGTGTATATTATATGTGAGGTACAGATTATAGTGTATATTATATGTGAGGTGTAGATTATAGTGTATATTATATGTGAGGTATAGATTATAGTATATATTACATGTGAGGTACAGATTATAGTGTATATTATATGTGAGGTACAGATTATAGTGTATATTATATGTGAGGTACAGATTATAGTGTATATTATATGTGAGGTATAGATTATAGTGTATATTATATGTGAGGTACAGATTATAGTATATATTATATGTGAGGTACAGATTATAGTGTATATTATATGTGAGGTATAGATTATAGTATATATTACATGTGAGGTACAGATTATAGTGTATATTATATGTGAGGTACAGATTATAGTGTATATTATATGTGAGGTATAGATTATAGTGTATATTATATGTGAGGTACAGATTATAGTATATATTATATGTGAGGTACAGATTATAGTGTATATTATATGTGAGGTATAGATTATAGTGTATATTATATGTGAGGTACAGATTATAGTATATATTACATGTGAGGTACAGATTATAGTATATATTATATGTGAGGTACAGATTATAGTGTATATTATATGTGAGGTATAGATTATAGTGTATATTATATGTGAGGTACAGATTATAGTATATATTATATGTGAGGTATAGATTATAGTGTATATTATATGTGAGGTACAGATTATAGTGTATATTATATGTGAGGTATAGATTATAGTATATATTATATGTGAGGTGTAGATTATAGTGTATATTATATGTGAGGTACAGATTATAGTGTATATTATATGTGAGGTACAGATTATAGTATATATTATATGTGAGGTATAGATTATAGTGTATATTATATGTGAGGTACAGATTATAGTATATATTATATGTGAGGTACAGATTATAGTGTATATTATATGTGAGGTACAGATTATAGTGTATATTATATGTGAGGTATAGATTATAGTGTATATTATATGTGAGGTACAGATTATAGTGTATATTATATGTGAGGTACAGATTATAGTGTATATTATATGTGAGGTACAGATTATAGTGTATATTATATGTGAGGTACAGATTATAGTGTATATTATATGTGAGGTACAGATTATAGTGTATATTATATGTGAGGTACAGATTATAGTGTATATTATATGTGAGGTACAGATTATAGTATATATTATATGTGAGGTACAGATTATAGTGTATATTATATGTGAGGTACAGATTATAGTGTATATTATATGTGAGGTATAGATTATAGTGTATATTATATGTGAGGTACAGATTATAGTGTATATTATATGTGAGGTACAGATTATAGTATATATTATATGTGAGGTACAGATTATAGTATATATTATATGTGAGGTACAGATTATAGTGTATATTATATGTGAGGTATAGATTATAGTGTATATTATATGTGAGGTACAGATTATAGTGTATATTATATGTGAGGTACAGATTATAGTATATATTATATGTGAGGTACAGATTATAGTATATATTATATGTGAGGTACAGATTATAGTATATATTATATGTGAGGTACAGATTATAGTATATATTATATGTGAGGTACAGATTATAGTGTATATTATATGTGAGGTATAGATTATAGTGTATATTATATGTGAGGTACAGATTATAGTATATATTATATGTGAGGTACAGATTATAGTATATATTATATGTGAGGTACAGATTATAGTATATATTATATGTGAGGTGTAGATTATAGTATATATTATATGTGAGGTGTAGATTATAGTGTATATTATATGTGAGGTACAGATTATAGTGTATATTATATGTGAGGTGTAGATTATAGTGTATATTATATGTGAGGTACAGATTATAGTATATATTATGTGTGAGGTACAGATTATAGTATATATTATATGTGAGGTATAGATTATAGTGTATATTATATGTGAGGTACAGATTATAGTGTATATTATATGTGAGGTATAGATTATAGTGTATATTATATGTGAGGTATAGATTATAGTGTATATTATATGTGAGGTATAGATTATAGTGTATATTATATGTGAGGTACAGATTATAGTGTATATTATATGTGAGGTATAGATTATAGTGTATATTATATGTGAGGTATAGATTATAGTGTATATTATATGTGAGGTACAGATTATAGTGTATATTATATGTGAGGTACAGATTATAGTGTATATTATATGTGAGGTATAGATTATAGTGTATATTATATGTGAGGTACAGATTATAGTGTATATTATATGTGAGGTGTAGATTATAGTGTATATTATATGTGAGGTGTAGATTATAGTGTATATTATATGTGAGGTACAGATTATAGTATATATTATATGTGAGGTACAGATTATAGTGTATATTATATGTGAGGTACAGATTATAGTGTATATTATATGTGAGGTACAGATTATAGTGTATATTATATGTGAGGTACAGATTATAGTATATATTATATGTGAGGTGTAGATTATAGTGTATATTATATGTGAGGTGTAGATTATAGTGTAGATTATATGTGAGGTACAGATTATAGTGTATATTATATGTGAGGTACAGATTATAGTGTATATTATATGTGAGGTACAGATTATAGTGTATATTATATGTGAGGTGTAGATTATAGTGTATATTATATGTGAGGTACAGATTATAGTATATGTATCTAAGCCTATAATGTGTGACACTGTCTGATGCGACGCGGTATCTAAGCCTACTATGTGGAGTCGGTGTATCTAAGCTTTCGCTGCCTCAGGGGAACGCTTATCTCCTTTGTAGACACGTGACATGTAAATAGGATCCAGATTTCCTTAGTATCAGATTTGGGATTTCTGCTCCTGGGCTTTAGATGAAGGATCTGGTGAATTCTCCGCTGTCTCGTGAGACTGTGATTTGCTGCACTCGGTTCTGGTCTTTGATGCTGCGGACGTGCAGCGCGGTCCTTGGGTGATCAGCGGAGTCCCCATCTGTGTACAGTCCAGACTCCGCTCTTCAATCATCCTCAGCTGGACAGTCTGTACCGTACATGCCACCCTGCTGTTACAGTCACGCCAACCAGGACGCCAACGTGAATTCTAAACTGCATATTATATGCGCCAAATTGTGTTTATTAGGGATACCAAATATTCTAACATCCTTAAAGGGAATGTCCAGCATTACCGCACATATATACTATATGTATAAAGTCACTGTGCACATACATGACTACTTATCCTGTACTGATCCTGAGTTACATCCTGTATTACACTCCAGAGCTGCACTCACTATTCTGCTGGTGGAGTCACTGTGTACATACATTACATTACTTATCCTGTACTGTTCCTGAGTTATATCCTGTATTATACTCCAGAGCTGCACTCACTATTCTGCTGTATATTCTATTCTCTGGAGTATAATACAGGATGTAACTCAGGATCAGTACAGGATAAGTAATGTAATGTATGTACACAGTGACTGCACCAGCAGAATAGTGAGTGCAGCTCTGGAGTATAATACAGGATGTAACTCAGGATCAGTACAGGATAAGTAATGTAATGTATGTACACAGTGACTCCACCAGCAGAATAGTGAGTGCAGCTCTGGAGTATAATACAGGATATAACTCAGGATCAGTACAGGATAAGTAATGTAATGTATATACACAGTGACTCCACCAGCAGAATAGTGAGTGCAGCTCTGGAGTATAATACATGATGTAACTCAGGATCAGTACAGGATAAGTAATGTAATGTACGTACACAGTGACTCCACCAGCAGAATAGTGAGTGCAGCTCTGGAGTATAATACAGGATGTAATTCAGGATCAGTACAGGATAAGTAATGTAATGTATGTACACAGTGACCCCACCAGCAGAATAGTGAGTGCAGCTCTGGAGTATAATACAGGAAATAACTCAGGATCAGTACAGGATAAGTAATGTAATGTATGTACACAGTGACTCCACCAGCAGAATAGTGAGTGCAGCTCTGGAGTATAATACAGGATGTAACTCAGGATCAGTGCAGGAGAAGTAATGTAATGTATGTACACAGTGACTCCACCAGCAGAATAGTGAGTGCAGCTCTGGAGTATAATACAGGATGTAACTCAGGATCAGTACAGGATAAGTAGTCATGTATGTACACAGTGACTCCACCAGCAGAATAGTGAGTGCAGCTCTGGAGTATAATACAGGATATAACTCAGGATCAGTACAGGAGAAGTAATGTAATGTATGTACACAGCGACTCCACCAGCAGAATAGTGAGTGCAGCTCTGGAGTATAATACAGGATGTAACTCAGGATCAGTACAGGATAAGTAGTCATGTATGTACACAGTGACTCCACCAGCAGAATAGTGAGTGCAGCTCTGGAGTATAATACAGGATATAACTCAGGATCAGTACAGGAGAAGTAATGTAATGTATGTACACAGTGACTCCACCAGCAGAATAGTGAGTGCAGCTCTGGAGTATAATACAGGATGTAACTCAGGATCAGTACAGGATAAGTAATGTATGTATACAGTGACTCCACCAGCAGAATAGTGATTGTAGCTCTGGAGTATAATACAGGATATAACTCTGGATCAGTACAGGATAAGTAATGTATGTACACAGTGACTCCACCAGCAGAATAGTGAGTGCAGCTCTGGAGTATAATACAGGATATAACTCAGGATCAGTACAGGATAAGTAATGTAATGTATGTACACAGTGACTCCACCAGCAGAATAGTGATTGCAGCTCTGGAGTATAATACAGGATGTAACTCAGGATCAGTACAGGATAAGTAATGTAATGTATGTACACAGTGACTCCACCAGCAGAATAGTGATTGCAGCTCTGGAGTATAATACAGGATGTAACTCAGGATGAGTACAGGATAAGTAGTGTAATGTATGTACACAGGGACTCCACCAGCAGAATAGTGAGTGCAGCTCTGGAGTATAATACAGGATGTAACTCAGGATCAGTACAGGATAAGTAATGTATGTACACAGTGACTCCACCAGCAGAATAGTGAGTGCAGCTCTGGAGTATAATACAGGATGTAACTCAGGATGAGTACAGGATAAGTAGTGTAATGTATGTACACAGTGACTCCACCAGCAGAATAGTGAGTGCAGCTCTGGAGTATAATACAGGATATAACTCAGGATCAGTACAGGATAAGTAATGTAATGTATGTACACAGTGACTCCACCAGCAGAATAGTGAGTGCAGCTCTGGAGTATAATACAGGATGTAACTCAGGATCAGTACAGGATAAGTAATGTAATGTATGTACACAGTGACTCCACCAGCAGAATAGTGAGTGCAGCTCTGGTGTATAATACAGGATGTAACTCCGGATCAGTACAGGATAAGTAATGTAATGTATGTACACAGTGACTCCACCAGCAGAATAGTGAGTGCAGCTCTGGAGTATAATACAGGATATAACTCAGGATCAGTACAGGATAAGTAATGTAATGTATGTACATAGTGACTCCAGCAGCAGAATAGTGAGTGCAGCTCTGGTGTATAATACAGGATGTAACTCCGGATCAGTACAGGATAAGTAATGTAATGTATGTACACAATGACTCCACCAGCAGAATAGTGATTGTAGCTCTGGAGTATAATACAGGATATAACTCTGGATCAGTACAGGATAAGTAATGTATGTACACAGTGACTCCACCAGCAGAATAGTGAGTGCAGCTCTGGAGTATAATACAGGATATAACTCAGGATCAGTACAGGATAAGTAATGTAATGTATGTACACAGTGACTCCACCAGCAGAATAGTGATTGCAGCTCTGGAGTATAATACAGGATGTAACTCAGGATCAGTACAGGATAAGTAATGTAATGTATGTACACAGTGACTCCACCAGCAGAATAGTGATTGCAGCTCTGGAGTATAATACAGGATGTAACTCAGGATGAGTACAGGATAAGTAGTGTAATGTATGTACACAGGGACTCCACCAGCAGAATAGTGAGTGCAGCTCTGGAGTATAATACAGGATGTAACTCAGGATCAGTACAGGATAAGTAATGTATGTACACAGTGACTCCACCAGCAGAATAGTGAGTGCAGCTCTGGAGTATAATACAGGATGTAACTCAGGATGAGTACAGGATAAGTAGTGTAATGTATGTACACAGTGACTCCACCAGCAGAATAGTGAGTGCAGCTCTGGAGTATAATACAGGATATAACTCAGGATCAGTACAGGATAAGTAATGTAATGTATGTACACAGTGACTCCACCAGCAGAATAGTGAGTGCAGCTCTGGAGTATAATACAGGATGTAACTCAGGATCAGTACAGGATAAGTAATGTAATGTATATACACAGTGACTCCACCAGCAGAATAGTGAGTGCAGCTCTGGAGTATAATACAGGATATAACTCAGGATCAGTACAGGATAAGTAATGTAATGTATGTACACAGTGACTCCACCAGCAGAATAGTGAGCACAGCTCTGGAGTATAATACAGGATGTAACTCAGGATCAGTACAGGATAAGTAATGTAATGTATGTACACAGTGACTCCACCAGCAGAATAGTGAGTGCAGCTCTGGTGTATAATACAGGATGTAACTCCGGATCAGTACAGGATAAGTAATGTAATGTATGTACACAGTGACTCCACCAGCAGAATAGTGAGTGCAGCTCTGGAGTATAATACAGGATATAACTCAGGATCAGTACAGGATAAGTAATGTAATGTATGTACATAGTGACTCCAGCAGCAGAATAGTGAGTGCAGCTCTGGTGTATAATACAGGATGTAACTCCGGATCAGTACAGGATAAGTAATGTAATGTATGTACACAGTGACTCCACCAGCAGAATAGTGAGTGCAGCTCTGGAGTATAATACAGGATGTAACTCAGGATCAGTACAGGATAAGTAATGTAATGTATGTACACAGTGACTCCAGCAGCAGAATAGTGAGTGCAGCTCTGGAGTATAATACAGGATGTAACTCAGGATCAGTACAGGATAAGTAATGTAATGTATGTACACAGTGACTCCACCAGCAGAATAGTGAGTGCAGCTCTGGAGTATAATACAGGATGTAACTCAGGATCAGTACAGGATAAGTAATGTAATGTATGTACACAGTGACTCCACCAGCAGAATAGTGAGTGCAGCTCTGGAGTATAATACAGGATGTAACTCAGGATCAGTACAGGATAAGTAATGTAATGAATGTACACAGTGACCCCACCAGCAGAATAGTGAGTGCAGCTCTGGAGTATAATACAGGATGTAACTCAGGATCAGTACAGGATAAGTAGTGTAATGTATGTACACAGGGACTCCACCAGCAGAATAGTGAGTGCAGCTCTGGAGTGTAATACAGGATGTAACTCAGGATCAGTACAGGATAAGTAATGTATGTACACAGTGACTCCACCAGCAGAATAGTGAGTGCAGCTCTGGAGTATAATACAGGATATAACTCAGGATCAGTACAGGAGAAGTAATGTAATGTATGTACACAGCGACTCCACCAGCAGAATAGTGAGTGCAGCTCTGGAGTATAATACAGGATGTAACTCAGGATCAGTACAGGATAAGTAGTCATGTATGTACACAGTGACTCCACCAGCAGAATAGTGAGTGCAGCTCTGGAGTATAATACAGGATATAACTCAGGATCAGTACAGGAGAAGTAATGTAATGTATGTACACAGTGACTCCACCAGCAGAATAGTGAGTGCAGCTCTGGAGTATAATACAGGATGTAACTCAGGATCAGTACAGGATAAGTAATGTATGTATACAGTGACTCCACCAGCAGAATAGTGAGTGCAGCTCTGGAGTATAATACAGGATATAACTCAGGATCAGTACAGGATAAGTAATGTAATGTATATACACAGTGACTCCACCAGCAGAATAGTGAGTGCAGCTCTGGAGTATAATACAGGCTGTAACTCAGGATCAGTACAGGATAAGTAATGTAATGTATGTACACAGTGACTCCACCAGCAGAATAGTGAGTGCAGCTCTGGAGTATAATACAGGATATAACTCAGGATCAGTACAGGATAAGTAATGTAATGTATGTGCACAGTGACTCCACCAGCAGAATAGTGAGTGCGGCTCTGGAGTATAATACAGGATGTAACTCAGGATCAGTACAGGATAAGTAATGTATGTATGTACACAGTGACTCCACCAGCAGAATAGTGAGTGCAGCTCTGGAGTATAATACAGGATATAACTCAGGATCGGTACAGGATAAGTAATGTAATGTATGTACACAGTGACTCCACCAGTAGAATAGTGAGAGCAGCTCTGGAGTATAATACAGGATGTAACTCAGGATCAGTACAGGATAAGTAATGTAATGTATGTACACAGCGACTCCACCAGCAGAATAGTGAGTGCAGCTCTGGAGTATAATACAGGATATAACTCAGGATCGGTACAGGATAAGTAATGTAATGTATGTACACAGTGACTCCACCAGTAGAATAGTGAGAGCAGCTCTGGAGTATAATACAGGATGTAACTCAGGATCAGTACAGGATAAGTAATGTAATGTATGTACACAGCGACTCCACCAGCAGAATAGTGAGAGCAGCTCTGGAGTATAATACAGGATGTAACTCAGGATCAGTACAGGATAAGTAATGTAATGTATGTACACAGCGACTCCACCAGCAGAATAGTGAGTGCAGCTCTGGAGTATAATACAGGATATAACTCAGGATCGGTACAGGATAAGTAATGTAATGTATGTACACAGTGACTCCACCAGTAGAATAGTGAGAGCAGCTCTGGAGTATAATACAGGATGTAACTCAGGATCAGTACAGGATAAGTAATGTAATGTATGTACACAGCGACTCCACCAGCAGAATAGTGAGTGCAGCTCTGGAGTATAATACAGGATATAACTCAGGATCAGTACAGGATAAGTAATGTAATGTATGTACACAGTGACTCCACCAGCAGAATAGTGAGTGCAGCTCTGGAGTATAATACAGGATATAACTGGGGGCGGCCCCTTTGATATTGTAGACCCTCCTACAGGACGCTGATCATATGTCTATTCCCTGGGTGCCCCAATAACACTGAACTGTAGGGTTTTTATAGCACCCACTGAACAGGCTCTCAGGGTCCCTTCCCTCTGCGGGATCGCTCCGCTATTAAGCATAGTGCGCGGGTCATGTGACACACTCTTCTGCAGCGCTGATGGAATAGGAGGAATATATTTATCATAATTCGGGGGTTCAGTATTTACTGGTTAGAGAGGGGGGGGTCTTAGGTTTGGCTTTATAGGGGAGAAGGAATAAGACAATGGCTGTTTCCTCAATGGGGAGTTCTTCTTAAAGGGACACTTCAGGTAATATGGGTACACAATGGGTGGGGCAGGGCCTGAGGGGGGGGGGCATGACACAGGGATTCAATGACATTCTAGTAGTCGGTGCCGGTCTTGGCTCAGGGATTCCAACCCACAACATTCTGTGCTATGTCTGGTCAGGTGACAACCCTTGAAGATATTCTCATCATCCTCTGCGCACGCAGTGACCTGAGTTCATCACTAGGGGGCACATATGTATTATTGCGGTAATGAGGGGATCTCATGCTGGGGTAGAGGGAGGACAGCACAAGGTGTACGTGACAGCGGAGGTGTCTGACCGCCATTCATCCTGTTCTCATCGGATGACACAGACATTATCCAGACCAGGCCTGCAAGGCCTTAAAGGGGAACTCCATCTTTATGTCTTCTAATGTGCCACAGAGACATGTGGGGGATCCATGATCTGGCAACCCCCGCCCCCCATGATTCCCATATAGATGGGGCGCCACGCTCAGTCATGTACCCAAAACCCATTCAGTGTTGGCGGGATCTCTTCTTTAGAGTTTAATGGCGTCTTATCGTCAATGGCCGGAGGATTGTCTAGACTGGATACAATGGTAACAAACCCTCAGCTGAGATACGTGTTAGATCAGGACCAGTTTTCAGCCTCTGGATGCAAACAAGAATGTTTACATTCAGTGACAGCAAGCAGGGCTCTTGGAAAAGGTGAGAAATTGAAGCCCAAAGTATATGGGAAAGTGCTTAATGTTTCGGTTATCATCCATACGTGCTGGATTGGTTCTTAATTTGGGGACTTGCATCATGTAGAGGGGAATTACAATAATCAAAAAGTTCTCTTAAAGGGGATGTCCACTTTTGGAAAAAAAATGCTAAAAAGCTTTGATGGGGCTTGTTACACGCAGGGGGATGGGTGCAACTTAGTGGGTGGCTGAGGATTTCCGATCATTTGATTGGAGGAGGTTTTCCCATGATGCAGTTTTGTATTGTTCAGATTATAGTAAAAATGTGACCCGCGCCGAGGAACGTTCCGGAGGATGGAGAATTCTGTGTGACTTTACATGATATCCGGGGACCAAGAGAGAGGCTGAGACCCTAGTAATAAGAACATTATCCCAGGCCAGGACACCCCCTCCCCGGGGACCCCTAATCTACACCCTGCGCCGACTGCACATACCACTCCATACACTGTGATACCATCAATCCCAGCCGCCTCACCGTACAGTCTTCATGCAGAGTATCACACACAAGGGCTTAGATACACCAGATCAGCAGTCAGTATCACACATGATAGGATTAGATATACAGCTCAGCAGTCAGTATCACACATGATAGGATTAGATACAGCTCAGCAGACAGTATCACACATGATAGGATTAGATACACAGCTCAGCAGACAGTATCACACACGAGGGCTTAGATACACCAGATCAGCAGTCAGTATCACACATGATGGGATTAGATTCACAGCTCAGCAGACAGTATCACACATGATAGGATTAGATACACAGCTCAGCAGACAGTATCACACATCATAGGGATTAGATACACAGCTCAGCAGGCAGTATCACACATGATAGGATTAGATACACAGCTCAGCAGACAGTATCACACATGATAGGATTAGATACACGGCTCAGCAGACAGTATCACACATGATAGGATTAGATAGACCGCTCAGCAGACTGTATCACACATGACAGGATTAGATACACAGCTCAGCAGACATTATCACACATGATAGGATTAGATACACAGCTCAGCAGACAGTATCACACATGATAGGGATTAGATACACAGCTCAGCAGACAGTATCACACACAAGGGCTTAGATACACCAGATCAGCAGTCAGTATCACACATGATGGGATTAGATTCACAGCTCAGCAGACAGTATCACACATGATAGGATTAGATACACAGCTCAGCAGACAGTATCACACATGATAGGGATTAGATACACAGCAGACAGTATCACACATGACAGGATTAGATACACAGCTCAGCAGACAGTATCACGCATGATAGGATTAGATACACAGCTCAGCAGGCAGTATCACACATGATAGGATTAGATACACAGCTCAGCAGGCAGTATCACACATGATAGGATTAGATACACAGCTCAGCAGGCTGTATCACACATGATAGGATTAGATACACAGCTCAGCAGACAGTATCACACATGATAGGATTAGATACACAGCTCAGCAGGCAGTATCACACATGATAGGATTAGATACACAGCTCAGCAGACAGTATCACACATGATAGGATTAGATACGCAGCTCAGCAGTCAGTATCACACATGATAGGATTAGATACACGGCTCAGCAGACAGTATCACACATGATAGGATTAGATACACGGCTCAGCAGACAGTATCACACATGATAGGATTAGATACACAGCTCAGCAGACAGTATCACACATGATAGGATTAGATACACAGCTCAGCAGACAGTATCACACATGATAGGATTAGATACACAGCTCAGCAGACAGTATCACACATGATAGGGATTAGATACACAGCTCAGCAGGCAGTATCACACATGATAGGATTAGATACACAGCTCAGCAGACAGTATCACACATGATAGGATTAGATACACGGCTCAGCAGACAGTAACACACATGATAGGATTAGATACACGGCTCAGCAGACAGTATCACACATGATAGGATTAGATACACAGCTCAGCAGACAGTATCACACATGATAGGATTAGATACACAGCTCAGCAGACTGTATCACACATGACAGGATTAGATACACAGCTCAGCAGACATTATCACACATGATAGGATTAGATACACAGCTCAGCAGACAGTATCACACATGATAGGATTAGATACACAGCTCAGCAGACAGTATCACACATGATAGGATTAGATACACAGCTCAGCAGACAGTATCACACATGATAGGATTAGATACAGGGCTCAGCAGACAGTATCACACATGATAGGATTAGATACACAGCTCAGCAGACAGTATCACACATGATAGGATTAGATACACAGCTCAGCAGACAGTATCACACATGATTGGATTAGATACACAGCTCAGCAGACAATATCACACGTGATAGGATTAGATACAGGGCTCAGCAGCCAGTATCACACATGATAGGATTAGATACAGGGCTCAGCAGACAGTATCACACATGATAGGATTAGATACACAGCTCAGCAGACAGTATCACACATGATAGGATTAGATACACAGCTCAGCAGACAGTATCACACATGATAGGATTAGATACACAGCTCAGCAGACAGTATCACACATGATAGGATTAGATACACAGCTCAGCAGACAGTATCACACATGATAGGATTAGATACACAGCTCAGCAGACTGTATCACACATGATAGGATTAGATACAGTGGCTGAGCAGACAGTATCACACATGATAGGATTAGATACAGTGGCTGAGCAGACAGTATCACACATGGGAGGATTAGATACACAGCTCAGCAGTCAGTATCACACATGATAGGATTAGATACAGTGGCTGAGCAGACAGTATCACACATGATAGGATTAGATACACCAGCTCAGCAGACAGTATCACACATGATAGGATTAGATACACAGCTCAGCAGTCAGTATCACACATGATAGGATTAGATACAGTGGCTGAGCAGACAGTATCACACATGATAGGATTAGATACAGCTCATCAGACAGTATCACACATGATAGGATTAGATACAGTGGCTGAGCAGGCAGTATCACACATGATAGGATTAGATACAGTGGCTGAGCAGACAGTATCACACATGATAGGATTAGATACACAGCTCAGCAGACAGTATCACACATGATGGGGAGAGTAGTGCCGCGTCCCATGTGTCGGGGACGTTGTTTTGGGGACATCTTGTCTGGATCTGCAGTCTTTCCTGTCACTCGGTTATTAGATTTAATCTCTTCCAGAGAACAAAGCAGAAGCCGAGATCCATCATTAACCCCTCCACGTCCGCGCACGGTCCATCATTAACCCCTCCACGTCCGCGCACGGTCCATCATTAACCCCTCCACGTCCGCGCACGGTCCATCATTAACCCCTCCACGTCCGCGCACGGTCCATCATTGTCCAGTCGCTGCCCTCATCTATATAATATATAATCCTGTAATAATCTCATCTCCTCATCTACAGTCACTTGTCCTCCCCCAGGTCCATACACTGCACCATCTCATCCTGAGCATGAATAAAATCCCAGAGCTACAGTGAAGACTGACATAGAATATGAAACGGATTTATTTTCCATTGAGGGTTTGTGGAAAGCTGGGTGACGGCTCCTTATACTCGTGTTGTTGTGCTTGTAGTGCGGAGATCACACGTGTCATGGCGGTCACAAGGCGTCACCCGCGCTGCCCGGCACCCTCCACTACCCTGCGTGGTGTCATTAGCGGGCGGTGTGTGGCGGCTGCACGGCCTCCGCAGGTGATGACACTGGTTACGTGTGTGGAAACTTCACCTCGTGTTCAGCAGCAAAACAGAAACTGGCGTGCGAGCTCCTAAAATAGACCACAATGGCCCCGAGAATCACTGCAGTGTCCGCCACACACAATGGAGAGCGAGGCGCCGCATGTGACAGCGCACAACACGCCAGCGCTGCCGGGACACGAGGGGTTAAACGCTCAGGACTTCACCGTGACATAACGAATGTAGAAGAGCGTGTACCATCATACCGGGGGGCAGGACAGGGACAGGAGGGGGACAGGATAATGACACTTGGGGGACAGGATAATGATACGCTGACACTTGGGGGACAGGATAATGACACTGACACTTGGGGTACAGGATAATGACACTGACACTTGGGGTACAGGATAATGATACGCTGACACTCTGGGTACAGGATAATGATACGCTGACACTTGGGGTACAGGATAATGACACTGACACTTGGGGTACAGGATAATGATACGCTGACACTTGGGGTACAGGATAATGACGCTGACACTTGGGGTACAGGATAATGATACGCTGACACTTGGGGTACAGGATAATGACACGCTGACACTTGGGGTACAGGATAATGATACACTAACACTTGGGGTACAGGATAATGACACTTGGGGTACAGGATAATGATACACTGACACTTGGGGTACAGGATAATGACACACTGACACTTGGGGGACAGGATAATGACACTGACACTCGGGGTACAGGATAATGACACACTGACACTTGGGGTACAGGACGCTGACACTTGGGTTGCAGGATAATGACACTTGGGGTACAGGATGATGACACTTGGGGTACGGGACACTGACACTTGTTGTTCGGGATAATGACACTTTGGTTACGGGATGATGACACTTGGGGTACAGGACGCTTACACTTGGGTTGCAGGATAATGACACTTGGGGTACAGGACGCTTACACTTGGGTTGCAGGATGATAACACTTGGGGTACGGGACACTGACACTTGGGGTACGGGATAATGACACTTTGGTTACGGGATGATGACACTTGGGGTACGGGACACTGACACTTGGGGTACGGGATAATGACACTTTGGTTACGGGATGATGACACTTGGGGTACGGGATGATGACACTTGGGGTACAGGATGATGACACTTGGGGTACGGGATGATGACACTTTGGTTACAGGACGCTGACACTTGGGGTACAGGGCAGTGACAGGCGGGGTGACGCGCCCCCTGGGTTGTGCTGACATTCCCGTCCTGCCGCCATTATTCCGGTGACATTCTGTAAATTCCCGGCTTTGCTGTAACACGTGAATAACTCGCCAGGTGAGAGTTACAGTAAAACGAGGATTCACCTGGTGGCGGGGGAGGGGGGCGGATGTTCGGACTCGTGACTCTGTACATCTTTGCTGGGGTCTTTATTAACCCCTCGTAGTTTAGTTCGGACATTTATTGCGGCAGATTTACTAGTAATGTCTTATTTTCAGACCGCTTAGTATTAGATCTATCAGTGACTGGAGGAGACATTTGGCGCATCTTAAACCACGCCCCATCTCTGCTTGATCACGCCCTTTCTTGCTAAGCCACACCTTTTGTTTTTTTTGGATGAGCCACAAATTGTTTCCTGATGACCATGTTGATCGTGTATCTTGATGATCCCTGGTAGTCCAGTAGTCTGATGATCCCTGGTGGTCCAGTAGTCTGATGATCCCTGATGGTCCAATAGTCTGATGATCCCTGGTGGTCCAGTAGTCTGATGATCCCTGGTAGTCCAGTAGTCTGATGATCCCTGGTGGTCCAGTAGTCTGATGATCCCTGGTGGTCTAGTAGTCTGATGATCCCTGGTGGTCCAGTAGTCTGATGATCCCTGGTAGTCCAGTAGTCTGATGATCCCTGGTAGTCCAGTAGTCTGATGATCCCTGGTAGTCCAGTAGTCTGATGATCCCTGGTAGTCCAGTAGTCTGATGATCCCTGGTAGTCCAGTAGTCTGATGATCCCTGGTGGTCCAGTAGTCTGATGATCCCTGGTGGTCCAGTAGTCTGATGATCCCTGGTGGTCCAGTAGTCTGATGATCCCTGGTGGTCCAGTAGTCTATTGATCATGTTTCCTGATGGCCATGATGGTCTAGTAGTCTGATGATCCCTGGTGGTCCAGTAGTCTGATGATCCCTGATGGTCTAGTAGTCTGATGATCCCTGGTGGTCCAGTAGTCTGATGATCCCTGGTGGTCTAGTAGTCTGATGATCCCTGGTGGTCCAGTAGTCCATTGATCTTGTTTCCTGATGGCCTATGTTAATCTTTTATTATCTATGGTATAATTTCTGGGGCTCTTATGCAGCGCCTGGTTCCTCCACTGCAGGGGGGGGGGGGGGGGGGGTTGATATTTCCATAAACCTTGTTCTAATAGTTTACAGTGCAACAGATCCAGATGAGCTGTGGTCTCCCGAGATCACCCCCATATTTGAGTGCAGGATATATAGTCAATATATAGACCCGGAGTACAATAGTGACCACTATCGTGTTCCCGTCATCTATCGATTTGCTGATGATTCCAGGCCTTGTGTCAGCTGCAAAGTCTAAAGGAAGAGCTGACCCTGCGCTCCTCACATCTCACCACTCGTCTTCTCATCCATGATCCAGTGGTGGCATGTGAGAGGAGACGAGCGGCGGATCACAAGGATCCATCTTATCGTCTCCCAAACTGGCAGGAGGCAAAGTCTACAGGTGGAGACCCCTCCTAAGATCCCCTGACCTCTATTATATCTTCATGTCCACATCACCTCCCATGAAGGAGCGCGGCGCGCGCTGAAGTCAAACACGGCCAGAGCCGTGACCAAGAGTTTACATGGAAAACTACACCGATTGCTGCAAGAGGGGGAGGGGATATACAGTGATAGGCTGCATCCTGAGTGACGTCACCGCTGCTCTCTAGTGAATGGATAGGCTGCATTCTCAGTGAGGTCACCGCTGCTCTCTAGTGACTGCATCGGCTGCATTCTCAGTGAGGTCACCGCTGCTCTCTAGTGACTGGATCGGCTGCATTCTCAGTGAGGTCACCGCTGCTCTCTAGTGAATGGATGGGCTGCATTCTCAGTGATGTCACCGCTGCTCTCTAGTGACTGGATCAGCTGCATTCTCAGTGATGTCACCGCTGCTCTCTAGTGAATGGATAGGCTGCATTCTCAGTGATGTCACCGCTGCTCTCTAGTGAATGGATAGGCTGTATTCTCAGTGATGTCACCTCTGCTCTCTAGTGAATGGATAGGCTGCATTCTCAGTGATGTCACCGCTGCTCTCTAGTGAATGGACAGGCTGCATTCTCAGTGATGTCACCGCTGCTCTCTAGTGAATGGATAGGCTGCATTCTCAGTGAGGTCACCGCTGCTCTCTAGTGACTGCATCGGCTGCATTCTCAGTGAGGTCACCGCTGCTCTCTAGTGACTGGATCGGCTGCATTCTCAGTGAGGTCACCGCTGCTCTCTAGTGAATGGATGGGCTGCATTCTCAGTGATGTCACCGCTGCTCTCTAGTGACTGGATCAGCTGCATTCTCAGTGATGTCACCGCTGCTCTCTAGTGAATGGATAGGCTGCATTCTCAGTGATGTCACCGCTGCTCTCTAGTGAGTGGATAGGCTGCATTCTCAGTGATGTCACCGCTGCTCTCTAGTGAATGGATAGGCTGTATTCTCAGTGATGTCACCTCTGCTCTCTAGTGAATGGATAGGCTGCATTCTCAGTGATGTCACCGCTGCTCTCTAGTGAATGGACAGGCTGCATTCTCAGTGATGTCACCGCTGCTCTCTAGTGAATGGATAGGCTGCATTCTCAGTGATGTCACCGCTGCTCTCTAGTGAATGGATAGGCTGCATTCTCAGTGATGTCACCGCTGCTCTCTAGTGAGTAGATAGGCTGCATTCTCAGTGATGTCACCGCTGCTCTCTAGTGAGTGGATAGGCTGCATTCTCAGTGATGTCACCGCTGCTCTCTAGTGACTGGATAGGCTGCATTCTCAGTGATGTCACCGCTGCTCTCTAGTAAGTGGATAGGCTGCATTCTCAGTGAGGTCACCGCTGCTCTCTAGTGAATGGATAGGCTGCATTCTCAGTGAGGTCACCGCTGCTCTCTAGTGACTGGATAGGCTGCATTCTCAGTGATGTCACCGCTGCTCTCTAGGGACTGGATAGGCTGCATTCTCAGTGATGTCACCGCTGCTCTCTAGTGAATGGATAGGCTGCATTCTCAGTGATGTCACCGCTGCTCTCTAGTGAGTGGATAGGCTGCATTCTCAGTGATGTCACCGCTGCTCTCTAGTGACTGGATAGGCTGCATTCTCAGTGATGTCACTGCTGCTCTCTAGTGAGGGGATAGGCTGCATTCTCAGTGATGTCACCTCTGTTCTCTAGTGAGTGGATAGGCTGCATTCTCAGTGATGTCACCGCTGCTCTCTAGTGAGGGGATAGGCTGCATTCTCAGTGATGTCACTGCTGCTCTCTACTGAATGGATAGGCTGCATTCTCAGTGTTGTCACCGCTGCTCTCTAGTGAGTGGATAGGCTGCATTCTCAGTGATGTCACCGCTGCTCTCTAGTGAATGGATAGGCTGCATTCTCAGTGATTTCACCGCTGCTCTCTAGTGAATGGATAGGCTGCATTCTCAGTGATGTCACCGCTGCTCTCTAGTGAGTGGATAGGCTGCATTCTCAGTGTTGTCACCGCTGCTCTCTAGTGACTGGATCGGCTGCATTCTCAGTGATGTCACCGCTGCTCTCTAGTGAATGGATAGGCTGCATTCTCAGTGATGTCACCGCTGCTCTCTAGTGAGTGGATAGACTGCATTCTCAGTGATGTCACCTCTGCTCTCTAGTGAATGGATAGGCTGCATTCTCAGTGATGTCACCGCTGCTCTCTAGTGAATGGACAGGCTGCATTCTCAGTGATGTCACCGCTGCTCTCTAGTGAATGGATAGGCTGCATTCTCAGTGATGTCACCGCTGCTCTCTAGTGAATGGATAGGCTGCATTCTCAGTAATGTCACCGCTGCTCTCTAGTGAATGGATAGGCTGCATTCTTAGTGATGTCACCGCTGCTCTCTAGTGACTGGATAGGCTGCATTCTCAGTGATGTCACCGCTGCTCTCTAGTGGCTGGATAGGCTGCATCCTCAGTGATGTCACCGCTGCTCTCTAGTGACTGGATAGGCTGCATTCTCAGTGATGTCACCGCTGCTCTCTAGTGAGTGGATAGGCTGCATTCTCAGTGATGTCACCGCTGCTCTCTAGTGACTGGATAGGCTGCATTCTCAGTGATGTCACTGCTGCTCTCTAGTGAGGGGATAGGCTGCGTTCTCAGTGATGTCACCTCTGTTCTCTAGTGAGTGGATAGGCTGCATTCTCAGTGATGTCACCGCTGCTCTCTAGTGAGGGGATAGGCTGCATTCTCAGTGATGTCACCTCTGTTCTCTAGTGAGTGGATAGGCTGCATTCTCAGTGATGTCACTGCTGCTCTCTACTGAATGGATAGGCTGCATTCTCAGTGTTGTCACCGCTGCTCTCTAGTGAGTGGATAGGCTGCATTCTCAGTGATGTCACCGCTGCTCTCTAGTGAATGGATAGGCTGCATTCTCAGTGATGTCACCGCTGCTCTCTAGTGAATGGATAGGCTGCATTCTCAGTGATTTCACCGCTGCTCTCTAGTGAATGGATAGGCTGCATTCTCAGTGATGTCACCGCTGCTCTCTAGTGAGTGGATAGGCTGCATTCTCAGTGTTGTCACCGCTGCTCTCTAGTGACTGGATCGGCTGCATTCTCAGTGATGTCACCGCTGCTCTCTAGTGAATGGATAGGCTGCATTCTCAGTGATGTAACCGCTGCTCTCTAGTGAGTGGATAGGCTGCATTCTCAGTGATGTCACCGCTGCTCTCTAGTGACTGGATAGGCTGCATTCTCAGTGATGTCACTGCTGCTCTCTACTGAATGGATAGGCTGCATTCTCAGTGTTGTCACCGCTGCTCTCTAGAGAATGGATAGGCTGCATTCTCAGTGTTGTCACCGCTGCTCTCTAGTGAATGGATAGGCTGCATTCTCAGTGATTTCACCGCTGCTCTCTAGTGAATGGCTAGGCTGCATTCTCAGTGTTGTCACCACTGCTCTCTAGTGACTGGATCAGCTGCATTCTCAGTGATGTCACCGCTGCTCTCTAGTGAGTGGATAGGCTGCATTCTCAGTGATGTCACCGCTGCTCTCTAGTGAGTGGATAGGCTGCATTCTCAGTGATGTCACCTCTGCTCTCTAGTGAATGGATAGGCTGCATTCTCAGTGATGTCACCGCTGCTCTCTAGTGAGTGGATAGGCTGCATTCTCAGTGATGTCACCTCTGCTCTCTAGTGAATGGATAGGCTGCATTCTCAGTGATGTCACCGCTGCTCTCTAGTGAATGGACAGGCTGCATTCTCAGTGATGTCACCGCTGCTCTCTAGTGAATGGATAGGCTGCATTCTCAGTGATGTCACCGCTGCTCTCTAGTGAATGGATAGGCTGCATTCTCAGTGATGTCACCGCTGCTCTCTAGTGAGTAGATAGGCTGCATTCTCAGTGATGTCACCGCTGCTCTCTAGTGAGTGGATAGGCTGCATTCTCAGTGATGTCACCGCTGCTCTCTAGTGACTGGATAGGCTGCATTCTCAGTGATGTCACCGCTGCTCTCTAGTAAGTGGATAGGCTGCATTCTCAGTGAGGTCACCGCTGCTCTCTAGTGAATGGATAGGCTGCATTCTCAGTGAGGTCACCGCTGCTCTCTAGTGACTGGATAGGCTGCATTCTCAGTGATGTCACCGCTGCTCTCTAGGGACTGGATAGGCTGCATTCTCAGTGATGTCACCGCTGCTCTCTAGTGAATGGATAGGCTGCATTCTCAGTGATGTCACCGCTGCTCTCTAGTGAGTGGATAGGCTGCATTCTCAGTGATGTCACCGCTGCTCTCTAGTGACTGGATAGGCTGCATTCTCAGTGATGTCACCGCTGCTCTCTAGTGAGGGGATAGGCTGCATTCTCAGTGATGTCACCTCTGTTCTCTAGTGAGTGGATAGGCTGCATTCTCAGTGATGTCACCGCTGCTCTCTAGTGAGGGGATAGGCTGCATTCTCAGTGATGTCACCGCTGCTCTCTAGTGAATGGATAGGCTGCATTCTCAGTGATGACACCGCTGCTCTCTAGTGAATGGATAGGCTGCATTCTCAGTGATGTCACCGCTGCTCTCTAGTGAGTGGATAGGCTGCATTCTCAGTGTTGTCACCGCTGCTCTCTGGTGACTGGATCGGCTGCATTCTCAGTGATGTCACCGCTGCTCTCTAGTGAATGGATAGGCTGCATTCTCAGTGATGTCACCGCTATTCTCTAGTGAATGGATAGGCTGCATTCTCAGTGATGTCACCGCTGCTCTCTAGTGAATGGATAGGCTGCATTCTCAGTGATGTCACCGCTGCTCTCTAGTGAGTGGATAGGCTGCATTCTCAGTGATGTCACCTCTGCTCTCTAGTGAATGGATAGGCTGCATTCTCAGTGATGTCACCGCTGCTCTCTAGTGAATGGACAGGCTGCATTCTCAGTGATGTCACCGCTGCTCTCTAGTGAATGGATAGGCTGCATTCTCAGTGATGTCACCGCTGCTCTCTAGGGACTGGATAGGCTGCATTCTCAGTGATGTCACCGCTGCTCTCTAGTGAATGGATAGGCTGCATTCTCAGTAATGTCACCGCTGCTCTCTAGTGAATGGATAGGCTGCATTCTCAGTGATGTCACCGCTGCTCTCTAGTGACTGGATAGGCTGCATTCTCAGTGATGTCACCGCTGCTCTCTAGTGGCTGGATAGGCTGCATCCTCAGTGATGTCACCGCTGCTCTCTAGTGACTGGATAGGCTGCATTCTCAGTGATGTCACCGCTGCTCTCTAGTGAATGGATAGGCTGCATTCTCAGTAATGTCACCGCTGCTCTCTAGTGAATGGATAGGCTGCATTCTCAGTGATGTCACCGCTGCTCTCTAGTGACTGGATAGGCTGCATTCTCAGTGATGTCACCGCTGCTCTCTAGTGGCTGGATAGGCTGCATCCTCAGTGATGTCACCGCTGCTCTCTAGTGACTGGATAGGCTGCATTCTCAGTGATGTCACCGCTGCTCTCTAGTGAATGGATAAGCTGCATTCTCAGTGAAGTCACCGCTGCTCTCTAGTGACTGGATAGGCTGCATTCTCAGTGATGTCACCGCTGCTCTCCAGTGAATAAACATTAGAGGGATATGTTCAGTGGACGTTGTTTATAAGAATCTTCTTGCAGTCGCGGAGTTAATGATTATTCGGTATTACGCGGCTCGCTGCAGGGGGTGTATTGATGATCCGGATCTTTGTACACTGGGATCTCGTGGCTGGAGGTCAGGAATGCTCCTTGTCACTTTGGTCACCCATCTACAGCTTCCACTCAGCTTTCCTAGAGTCCTGAATGGCGGAGCTCCTAATTGATGTCGCTCACCACAGATTAGTCACAGGAGGGCCCATGAGCAGAGCGGGGGCAGTAATGGCGGATATAATGGTTATCACCCACCGTCCCCAGTCATGTCCTCTCAGTTGTTCAGTTTTTCGCGCTCGTCAGGTCATTCCGTGCGGTCGGCGGATTTCGTCTTTTCCTACTACGTTTATCGATGAGACTTTTACTGTATTTTAAGATACAAATCTCATGAAGGGAAGAGCCTGAGAAGTGTAAGATACCCCCCCCCCCCAAAAAGACGCTGGCGGTCGTATCGTGTGTCGTTATGGAGCCTCTGACATAAACGCCAGCGGCTGGCACAGCATGGTCACTATGTGTCTGCCATGTGCTGCCAGGGTCCTGCCTCCTCCACCACCGCCATTGTCAGGAGCCACATCCTGACCCAATTACGTGATAATGTGTGGCGCAGGGTGGGTGACCTGTAGTGTCACATAATACCATGTCTTTATATATAGACCCACATGTGCCCCCGCTCGCTGCCATCTACCAACTGATAACAGAGCGAGAGCGGATCCATCAACATTTACATAATGTCACGCTGTATATCACTATGTATCTGTCAGGAGGTAGAGGAGCGATGCTCTGCAGATCTGTAGAGAGGTCAGTGGTGTAATAATCTGCAGGATATATCACTTTGTATCTGTCAGGAGGTAGAGGAGCGATGTTCTGCAGATCTGTAGAGAGGTCAGTGGTGTAATAATCTGCAGGATATATCACTATGTATCTGTCAGGAGGTAGAGGAGCGATGTTCTGCAGATCTGTAGAGAGGTCAGTGGTGTAATAATCTGCAGGATATATCACTATGTATCTGTCAGGAGGTAGAGGAGCGATGTTCTGCAGATCTGTAGAGAGGTCAGTGGTGTAATAATCTGCAGGATATATCACTATGTATCTGTCAGGAGGTAGAGGAGCGATGTTCTGCAGATCTGTAGAGAGGTGAGTGGTGTAATAATCTGCAGGATATATCACTATGTATCTGTCAGGAGGTGGAGGAGCGATGTTCTGCAGATCTGTAGAGAGGTCAGTGGTGTAATAATCTGCAGGATATATCACTATGTATCTGTCAGGAGGTAGAGGAGCAATGTTCTGCAGATCTGTAGAGAGGTCAGTGGTGTAATAATCTGCAGGATATATCACTATGTATCTGTCAGGAGGTGGAGGAGCAATGTTCTGCAGATCTGTAGAGGTCAGTGGTGTAATAATCTGCAGGATATATCACTATGTATCTGTCAGGAGGTAGAGGAGCGATGTTCTGCAGATCTGTAGAGAGGTCAGTGGTGTAATAATCTGCAGGATATATCACTATGTATCTGTCAGGAGGTGGAGGAGCAATGTTCTGCAGATCTGTAGAGAGGTCAGTGGTGTAATAATCTGCAGGATATATCACTATGTATCTGTCAGGAGGTGGAGGAGCAATGTTCTGCAGATCTGTAGAGGTCAGTGGTGTAATAATCTGCAGGATATATCACTATGTATCTGTCAGGAGGTAGAGGAGCAATGTTCTGCAGATCTGTAGAGAGGTCAGTGGTGTAATAATCTGCAGGATATATCACTATGTATCTGTCAGGAGGTAGAGGAGCGATGTTCTGCAGATCTGTAGAGAGGTCAGTGGTGTAATAATCTGCAGGATATATCACTATGTATCTGTCAGGAGGTGGAGGAGCGATGTTCTGCAGATCTGTAGAGAGGTCACTGGTGTAATAATCTGCAGGATATATCACTATGTATCTGTCAGGAGGTAGAGGAGCGATGTTCTGCAGATCTGTAGAGAGGTCAGTGGTGTAATAATCTGCAGGATATATCACTGTGTATCTGTCAGGAGGTAGAGGAGCGATGTTCTGCAGATCTGTAGAGAGGTCAGTGGTGTAATAATCTGCAGGATATATCACTATGTATCTGTCAGGAGGTGGAGGAGCGATGTTCTGCAGATATGTAGAGAGGTCAGTGGTGTAATAATCTGCAGGATATATCACTATGTATCTGTCAGGAGGTAGAGGAGCAATGTTCTGCAGATCTCTGGAGAGAGGTCAGTGGTGTAATAATCTGCAGGATATATCACTATGTATCTGTCAGGAGGTGGAGGAGCAATGTTCTGCAGATCTGTAGAGAGGTCAGTGGTGTAATAATCTGCAGGATATATCACTATGTATCTGTCAGGAGGTAGAGGAGCGATGTTCTGCAGATCTGTAGAGGGGTCAGTGGTGTAATAATCTGCAGGATATATCACTATGTATCTGTCAGGAGGTAGAGGAGCGATGTTCTGCAGATTTGTAGAGAGGTCAGTGGTGTAATAATCTGCAGGATATATCACTATGTATCTGTCAGGAGGTGGAGGAGCGATGTTCTGCAGATCTGTAGAGAGGTCAGTGGTGTAATAATCTGCAGGATATATCACTATGTATCTGTCAGGAGGTGGAGGAGCAATGTTCTGCAGATCTCTGGAGAGAGGTCAGTGGTGTAATAATCTGCAGGATATATCACTATGTATCTGTCAGGAGGTAGGGGAGCGATGTTCTGCAGATCTGTAGAGAGGTCAGTGGTGTAATAATCTGCAGGATATATCACTATGTATCTGTCAGGAGGTGGAGGAGCAATGTTCTGCAGATCTGTAGAGAGGTCAGTGGTGTAATAATCTGCAGGATATATCACTATGTATCTGTCAGGAGGTAGAGGAGCGATGTTCTGCAGATTTGTAGAGAGGTCAGTGGTGTAATAATCTGCAGGATATATCACTATGTATCTGTCAGGAGGTAGAGGAGCGATGTTCTGCAGATTTGTAGAGAGGTCAGTGGTGTAATAATCTGCAGGATATATCACTATGTATCTGTCAGGAGGTGGAGGAGCGATGTTCTGCAGATCTGTAGAGAGGTCAGTGGTGTAATAATCTGCAGGATATATCACTATGTATCTGTCAGGAGGAGGAGGAGCGATGTTCTGCAGATCTGTAGAGGTCAGTGGTGTAATAATCTGCAGGATATATCACTATGTATCTGTCAGGAGGTGGAGGAGCGATGTTCTGCAGATCTGTAGAGAGGTCAGTGGTGTAATAATCTGCAGGATATATCACTATGTATCTGTCAGGAGGTAGAGGAGCGATGTTCTGCAGATCTGTAGAGAGGTCAGTGGTGTAATAATCTGCAGGATATATCACTATGTATCTGTCAGGAGGTAGAGGAGCAATGTTCTGCAGATCTGTAGAGAGGTCAGTGGTGTAATAATCTGCAGGATATATCACTATGTATCTGTCAGGAGGTGGAGGAGCGATGTTCTGCAGATCTGTAGAGAGGTCAGTGGTGTAATAATCTGCAGGATATATCACTATGTATCTGTCAGGAGGTAGAGGAGCAATGTTCTGCAGATCTGTAGAGAGGTCAGTGGTGTAATAATCTGCAGGATATATCACTATGTATCTGTCAGGAGGTAGAGGAGCGATGTTCTGCAGATCTGTAGAGAGGTCAGTGGTGTAATAATCTGCAGGATATATCACTATGTATCTGTCAGGGGGTAGAGGAGCAATGTTCTGCAGATCTGTAGAGAGGACAGTGGTGTAATAATCTGCAGGATATATCACTATGTATCTGTCAGGGGGTAGAGGAGCGATGTTCTGCAGATCTGTAGAGAGGTCAGTGGTGTAATAATCTGCAGGATATATCACTATGTATCTGTCAGGAGGTGGAGGAGCAATGTTCTGCAGATCTGTAGAGAGGTCAGTGGTGTAATAATCTGCAGGATATATCACTATGTATCTGTCAGGAGGTAGAGGAGCGATGTTCTGCAGATCTGTAGAGAGGTCAGTGGTGTAATAATCTGCAGGATATATCACTATGTATCTGTCAGGAGGTAGAGGAGCGATGTTCTGCAGATCTGTAGAGAGGTCAGTGGTGTAATAATCTGCAGGATATATCACTATGTATCTGTCAGGAGGTAGAGGAGCGATGTTCTGCAGATCTGTAGAGAGGTCAGTGGTGTAATAATCTGCAGGATATATCACTATGTATCTGTCAGGAGGTAGAGGAGCGATGTTCTGCAGATCTGTAGAGAGGTCAGTGGTGTAATAATCTGCAGGATATATCACTATGTATCTGTCAGGAGGTGGAGGAGCGATGTTCTGCAGATCTGTAGAGAGGACAGTGGTGTAATAATCTGCAGGATATATCACTATGTATCTGTCAGGAGGTAGAGGAGCAATGTTCTGCAAATCTGTAGAGAGGTCAGTAGTGTAATAATCTGCAGGATATATCACTATGTATCTGTCAGGAGGTAGAGGAGCGATGTTCTGCAGATCTGTAGAGAGGTCAGTGGTGTAATAATCTGCAGGATATATCACTATGTATCTGTCAGGAGGTGGAGGAGCAATGTTCTGCAGATCTGTAGAGGTCAGTGGTGTAATAATCTGCAGGATATATCACTATGTGTCTGTCAGGTGGTAGAGGAGCGATGTTCTGCAGATCTGTAGAGAGGTCAGTGGTGTAATAATCTGCAGGATATATCACTATGTATCTGTCAGGAGGTAGAGGAGCGATGTTCTGCAGATCTGTAGAGAGGTCAGTGGTGTAATAATCTGCAGGATATATCACTATGTATCTGTCAGGAGGTAGAGGAGCGATGTTCTGCAGATCTGTAGAGAGGTCAGTGGTGTAATAATCTGCAGGATATATCACTATGTATCTGTCAGGAGGTAGAGGAGCGATGTTCTGCAGATCTGTAGAGAGGTCAGTGGTGTAATAATCTGCAGGATATATCACTATGTATCTGTCAGGAGGTAGAGGAGCAATGTTCTGCAGATCTGTAGAGAGGTCAGTGGTGTAATAATCTGCAGGATATCACTATGTATCTGTCAGGAGGTGGAGGAGCGATGTTCTGCAGATCTGTAGAGAGGTCAGTGGTGTAATAATCTGCAGGATATATCACTATGTATCTGTCAGGAGGTAGAGGAGCGATGTTCTGCAGATCTGTAGAGAGGTCAGTGGTGTAATAATCTGCAGGATATATCACTATGTATCTGTCAGGAGGTAGAGGAGCGATGTTCTGCAGATCTGTAGAGAGGTCAGTGGTGTAATAATCTGCAGGATATATCACTATGTATCTGTCAGGAGGTAGAGGAGCGATGTTCTGCAGATCTGTAGAGAGGTCAGTGGTGTAATAATCTGCAGGATATATCACTATGTATCTGTCAGGAGGTAGAGGAGCAATGTTCTGCAGATCTGTAGAGAGGTCAGTGGTGTAATAATCTGCAGGATATCACTATGTATCTGTCAGGAGGTGGAGGAGCGATGTTCTGCAGATCTGTAGAGAGGTCAGTGGTGTAATAATCTGCAGGATATATTACTATGTATCTGTCAGGAGGTAGAGGAGCGATGTTCTGCAGATCTGTAGAGAGGTCAGTGGTGTAATAATCTGCAGGATATATCACTATGTATCTGTCAGGAGGTAGAGGAGCGATGTTCTGCAGATCTGTAGAGAGGTCAGTGGTGTAATAATCTGCAGGATATATCACTATGTATCTGTCAGGAGGTAGAGGAGCGATGTTCTGCAGATCTGTAGAGAGGTCAGTGGTGTAATAATCTGCAGGATATATCACTATGTATCTGTCAGGAGGTGGAGGAGCAATGTTCTGCAGATCTGTAGAGGTCAGTGGTGTAATAATCTGCAGGATATATCACTATGTGTCTGTCAGGAGGTGGAGGAGCGATGTTCTGCAGATCTGTAGAGAGGTCAGTGGTGTAATAATCTGCAGGATATGTCACTATGTGTCTGTCAGGTGGTAGAGGAGCGATGTTCTGCAGATCTGTAGAGAGGTCAGTGGTGTAATAATCTGCAGGATAGATCACTATGTATCTGTCAGGAGGTAGAGGAGCGATGTTCTGCAGATCTGTAGAGAGGTCAGTGGTGTAATAATCTGCAGGATATATCACTATGTATCTGTCAGGAGGTAGAGGAGCAATGTTCTGCAGATCTGTAGAGAGGTCAGTGGTGTAATAATCTGCAGGATATATCACTATGTATCTGTCAGGAGGTGGAGGAGCAATGTTCTGCAGATCTGTAGAGAGGTCAGTGGTGTAATAATCTGCAGGATATATCACTATGTATCTGTCAGGAGGTAGAGGAGCAATGTTCTGCAGATCTGTAGAGAGGTCAGTGGTGTAATAATATGCAGGATATATCACTATGTATCTGTCAGGAGGTGGAGGAGCGATGTTCTGCAGATCTGTAGAGAGGTCAGTGGTGTAATAATCTGCAGGATATATCACTATGTATCTGTCAGGAGGTGGAGGAGTGATGTTCTGCAGATCTGTAGAGAGGTCAGTGGTGTAATAATCTGCAGGATATATCACTATGTATCTGTCAGGAGGTGGAGGAGCAATGTTCTGCAGATCTGTAGAGAGGTCAGTGATGTAATAATCTGCAGGATATATCACTATGTATCTGTCAGGAGATGGAGGAGCGATGTTCTGCAGATCTGTAGAGAGGTCAGTGGTGTAATAATCTGCAGGATATATCACTATGTATCTGTCAGGAGGTAGAGGAGCGATGTTCTGCAGATCTGTAGAGAGGTCAGTGGTGTAATAATCTGCAGGATATATCACTATGTATCTGTCAGGAGGTAGAGGAGCAATGTTCTGCAGATCTGTAGAGAGGTCAGTGGTGTAATAATCTGCAGGATATATCACTATGTATCTGTCAGGAGGTGGAGGAGCGATGTTCTGCAGATCTGTAGAGAGGTCAGTGGTGTAATATTCTGCAGGATATATCACTATGTATCTGTCAGGAGGTAGAGGAGCGATGTTCTGTAGATCTGTAGAGAGGTCAGTGGTGTAATAATCTGCAGGATATATCACTATGTATCTGTCAGGAGGTGGAGGAGCGATGTTCTGCAGATCTGTAGAGAGGTCAGTGGTGTAATAATCTGCAGGATATATCACTATGTATCTGTCAGGAGGTAGAGGAGCGATGTTCTGCAGATCTGTAGAGAGGTCAGTGGTGTAATAATCTGCAGGATATATCACTATGTATCTGTCAGGAGGTAGAGGAGCAATGTTCTGCAGATCTGTAGAGAGGTCAGTGGTGTAATAATCTGCAGGATATATCACTATGTATCTGTCAGGAGGTAGAGGAGCAATGTTCTGCAGATCTGTAGAGAGGTCAGTGGTGTAATAATCTGCAGGATATATCACTATGTATCTGTCAGGAGGTAGAGGAGCGATGTTCTGCAGATCACTAGAGAGGTCAGTGGTGTAATAATCTGCAGGATATATCACTATGTATCTGTCAGGAGGTAGAGGAGCGATGTTCTGCAGATCTGTAGAGAGGTCAGTGGTGTAATAATCTGCAGGATATATCACTATGTATCTGTCAGGAGGTGGAGGAGCAATGTTCTGCAGATCTGTAGAGAGGTCAGTGGTGTAATAATCTGCAGGATATATCACTATGTATCTGTCAGGAGGTAGAGGAGCGATGTTCTGCAGATCTGTAGAGAGGTCAGTGGTGTAATAATCTGCAGGATATATCACTATGTATCTGTCAGGCGGTGGAGGAGCGATGTTCTGCAGATCTGTAGAGAGGTCAGTGGTGTAATAATCTGCAGGATATATCACTATGTATCTGTCAGGAGGTGGAGGAGCGATGTTCTGCAGATATGTAGAGAGGTCAGTGGTGTAATAATCTGCAGGATATATCACTATGTATCTGTCAGGAGGTAGAGGAGCAATGTTCTGCAGATCTCTGGAGAGAGGTCAGTGGTGTAATAATCTGCAGGATATATCACTATGTATCTGTCAGGAGGTGGAGGAGCAATGTTCTGCAGATCTGTAGAGAGGTCAGTGGTGTAATAATCTGCAGGATATATCACTATGTATCTGTCAGGAGGTAGAGGAGCGATGTTCTGCAGATTTGTAGAGAGGTCAGTGGTGTAATAATCTGCAGGATATATCACTATGTATCTGTCAGGAGGTGGAGGAGCGATGTTCTGCAGATCTGTAGAGAGGTCAGTGGTGTAATAATCTGCAGGATATATCACTATGTATCTGTCAGGAGGTAGGGGAGCGATGTTCTGCAGATCTGTAGAGAGGTCAGTGGTGTAATAATCTGCAGGATATATCACTATGTATCTGTCAGGAGGTGGAGGAGCGATGTTCTGCAGATATGTAGAGAGGTCAGTGGTGTAATAATCTGCAGGATATATCACTATGTATCTGTCAGGAGGTAGAGGAGCAATGTTCTGCAGATCTCTGGAGAGAGGTCAGTGGTGTAATAATCTGCAGGATATATCACTATGTATCTGTCAGGAGGTGGAGGAGCAATGTTCTGCAGATCTGTAGAGAGGTCAGTGGTGTAATAATCTGCAGGATATATCACTATGTATCTGTCAGGAGGTAGAGGAGCGATGTTCTGCAGATTTGTAGAGAGGTCAGTGGTGTAATAATCTGCAGGATATATCACTATGTATCTGTCAGGAGGTAGAGGAGCGATGTTCTGCAGATTTGTAGAGAGGTCAGTGGTGTAATAATCTGCAGGATATATCACTATGTATCTGTCAGGAGGTGGAGGAGCGATGTTCTGCAGATCTGTAGAGAGGTCAGTGGTGTAATAATCTGCAGGATGTATCACTATGTATCTGTCAGGTGGTAGAGGAGCGATGTTCTGCAGATTTGTAGAGAGGACAGTGGTGTAATAATCTGCAGGATATATCACTATGTATCTCTCAGGAGGTGGAGGAGCGATGTTCTGCAGATCTGTAGAGAGGACAGTGGTGTAATAATCTACAGGATATATCACTATGTATCTGTCAGGAGGTAGAGGAGCAATGTTCTGCAGATCTGTAGAGAGGTCAGTGGTGTAATAATCTGCAGGATATATCACTATGTATCTGTCAGGAGGTAGAGGAGCGATGTTCTGCAGATCTGTAGAGAGGTCAGTGGTGTAATAATCTACAGGATATATCACTATGTATCTGTCAGGAGGTAGAGGAGCGATGTTCTGTAGAGAGGTGAGTGGTGTAATAATCTGCAGGATATATCACTATGTGTCTGTCAGGAGGTAGAGGAGTGATGTTCTGCAGATCTGTAGAGAGGTCAGTGGTGTAATAATCTGCAGGATATATCACTATGTATCTGTCAGGAGGTGGAGGAGCAATGTTCTGCAGATCTGTAGAGAGGTCAGTGGTGTAATAATCTGCAGGATATATCACTATGTATCTGTCAGGAGGTGGAGGAGCGATGTTCTGCAGATCTGTAGAGAGGTCAGTGGTGTAATAATCTGCAGGATATATCACTATGTATCTGTCAGGAGGTGGAGGAGCGATGTTCTGCAGATCTGTAGAGAGGTCAGTGGTGTAATAATCTGCAGGATATATCACTATGTATCTGTCAGGAGGTAGAGGAGCAATGTTCTGCAGATCTGTAGAGAGGTCAGTGGTGTAATAATCTGCAGGATATATCACTATGTATCTGTCAGGAGGAGGAGGAGCGATGTTCTGCAGATCTGTAGAGAGGTCAGTGGTGTAATAATCTGCAGGATATATCACTATGTATCTGTCAGGAGGTAGAGGAGCAATGTTCTGCAGATCTGTAGAGAGGTCAGTGGTGTAATAATCTGCAGGATATATCACTATGTATCTGTCAGGAGGAGGAGGAGCGATGTTCTGCAGATCTGTAGAGGTCAGTGGTGTAATAATCTGCAGGATATATCACTATGTATCTGTCAGGAGGTGGAGGAGCGATGTTCTGCAGATCTGTAGAGAGGTCAGTGGTGTAATAATCTGCAGGATATATCACTATGTATGTCAGGAGGTAGAGGAGCGATGTTCTGCAGATCTGTAGAGAGGTCAGTGGTGTAATAATCTGCAGGATATATCACTATGTATCTGTCAGGAGGTAGAGGAGCAATGTTCTGCAGATCTGTAGAGAGGTCAGTGGTGTAATAATCTGCAGGATATATCACTATGTATCTGTCAGGAGGTGGAGGAGCGATGTTCTGCAGATCTGTAGAGAGGTCAGTGGTGTAATAATCTGCAGGATATATCACTATGTATCTGTCAGGAGGTAGAGGAGCAATGTTCTGCAGATCTGTAGAGAGGTCAGTGGTGTAATAATCTGCAGGATATATCACTATGTATCTGTCAGGAGGTGGAGGAACGATGTTCTGCAGATCTGTAGAGAGGTCAGTGGTGTAATAATCTGCAGGATATATCACTATGTATCTGTCAGGAGGTAGAGGAGCAATGTTCTGCAGATCTGTAGAGAGGTCAGTGGTGTAATAATCTGCAGGATATATCACTATGTATCTGTCAGGAGGTAGAGGAGCGATGTTCTGCAGATCTGTAGAGAGGTCAGTGGTGTAATAATCTGCAGGATATATCACTATGTATCTGTCAGGGGGTAGAGGAGCGATGTTCTGCAGATCTGTAGAGAGGTCAGTGGTGTAATAATCTGCAGGATATATCACTATGTATCTGTCAGGAGGTGGAGGAGCAATGTTCTGCAGATCTGTAGAGAGGTCAGTGGTGTAATAATCTGCAGGATATATCACTATGTATCTGTCAGGAGGTAGAGGAGCGATGTTCTGCAGATCTGTAGAGAGGTCAGTGGTGTAATAATCTGCAGGATATATCACTATGTATCTGTCAGGAGGTAGAGGAGCGATGTTCTGCAGATCTGTAGAGAGGTCAGTGGTGTAATAATCTGCAGGATATATCACTATGTATCTGTCAGGAGGTAGAGGAGCGATGTTCTGCAGATCTGTAGAGAGGTCAGTGGTGTAATAATCTGCAGGATATATCACTATGTATCTGTCAGGAGGTAGAGGAGCGATGTTCTGCAGATCTGTAGAGAGGTCAGTGGTGTAATAATCTGCAGGATATATCACTATGTATCTGTCAGGAGGTGGAGGAGCGATGTTCTGCAGATCTGTAGAGAGGACAGTGGTGTAATAATCTGCAGGATATATCACTATGTATCTGTCAGGAGGTAGAGGAGCAATGTTCTGCAAATCTGTAGAGAGGTCAGTAGTGTAATAATCTGCAGGATATATCACTATGTATCTGTCAGGAGGTAGAGGAGCGATGTTCTGCAGATCTGTAGAGAGGTCAGTGGTGTAATAATCTGCAGGATATATCACTATGTATCTGTCAGGAGGTGGAGGAGCAATGTTCTGCAGATCTGTAGAGGTCAGTGGTGTAATAATCTGCAGGATATGTCACTATGTGTCTGTCAGGTGGTAGAGGAGCGATGTTCTGCAGATCTGTAGAGAGGTCAGTGGTGTAATAATCTGCAGGATATATCACTATGTATCTGTCAGAAGGTGGAGGAGCGATGTTCTGCAGATCTCTAGAGAGGTCAGTGGTGTAATAATCTGCAGGATATATCACTATGTATCTGTCAGGAGGTGGAGGAGCGATGTTCTGCAGATCTGTAGAGAGGTCAGTGGTGTAATAATCTGCAGGATATATCACTATGTATCTGTCAGGAGGTAGAGGAGCGATGTTCTGCAGATCTGTAGAGAGGTCAGTGGTGTAATAATCTGCAGGATATATCACTATGTATCTGTCAGGAGGTAGAGGAGCAATGTTCTGCAGATCTGTAGAGAGGTCAGTGGTGTAATAATCTGCAGGATATATCACTATGTATCTGTCAGGAGGTGGAGGAGCAATGTTCTGCAGATCTGTAGAGAGGTCAGTGGTGTAATAATCTGCAGGATATATCACTATGTATCTGTCAGGAGGTAGAGGAGCAATGTTCTGCAGATCTGTAGAGAGGTCAGTGGTGTAATAATATGCAGGATATATCACTATGTATCTGTCAGGAGGTAGAGGAGCGATGTTCTGCAGATCTGTAGAGAGGACAGTGGTGTAATAATCTGCAGGATATATCACTATGTATCTGTCAGGAGGTGGAGGAGCGATGTTCTGCAGATCTGTAGAGAGGTCAGTGGTGTAATAATCTGCAGGATATATCACTATGTATCTGTCAGGAGGTGGAGGAGCGATGTTCTGCAGATCTGTAGAGAGGTCAGTGGTGTAATAATCTGCAGGATATATCACTATGTATCTGTCAGGAGGTGGAGGAGTGATGTTCTGCAGATCTGTAGAGAGGTCAGTGGTGTAATAATTTGCAGGATATATCACTATGTATCTGTCAGGAGGTGGAGGAGCAATGTTCTGCAGATCTGTAGAGAGGTCAGTGATGTAATAATCTGCAGGATATATCACTATGTATCTGTCAGGAGATGGAGGAGCGATGTTCTGCAGATCTGTAGAGAGGTCAGTGGTGTAATAATCTGCAGGATATATCACTATGTATCTGTCAGGAGGTAGAGGAGCGATGTTCTGCAGATCTGTAGAGAGGTCAGTGGTGTAATAATCTGCAGGATATATCACTATGTATCTGTCAGGAGGTAGAGGAGCAATGTTCTGCAGATCTGTAGAGAGGTCAGTGGTGTAATAATCTGCAGGATATATCACTATGTATCTGTCAGGAGGTAGAGGAGCAATGTTCTGTAGATCTGTAGAGAGGTCAGTGGTGTAATAATCTGCAGGATATATCACTATGTATCTGTCAGGAGGTGGAGGAGCGATGTTCTGCAGATCTGTAGAGAGGTCAGTGGTGTAATAATCTGCAGGATATATCACTATGTATCTGTCAGGAGGTGGAGGAGCGATGTTCTGCAGATCTGTAGAGAGGTCAGTGGTGTAATAATCTGCAGGATATATCACTATGTATCTGTCAGGAGGTAGAGGAGCAATGTTCTGCAGATCTGTAGAGAGGTCAGTGGTGTAATAATCTGCAGGATATATCACTATGTATCTGTCAGGAGGTAGAGGAGCGATGTTCTGCAGATCTGTAGAGAGGTCAGTGGTGTAATAATCTGCAGGATATATCACTATGTATCTGTCAGGAGGTAGAGGAGCAATGTTCTGCAGATCTGTAGAGAGGTCAGTGGTGTAATAATCTGCAGAATATATCACTATTTATCTGTCAGGAGGTGGAGGAGCAATGTTCTGCAGATCTGTAGAGAGGTCAGTGGTGTAATAATCTGCAGGATATATCACTATGTATCTGTCAGGAGGTAGAGGAGCGATGTTCTGCAGATCTGTAGAGAGGTCAGTGGTGTAATAATCTGCAGGATATATCACTATGTATCTGTCAGGAGGTAGAGGAGCAATGTTCTGCAGATCTGTAGAGAGGTCAGTGGTGTAATAATCTGCAGGATATATCACTATGTATCTGTCAGGAGGTAGAGGAGCAATGTTCTGCAGATCTGTAGAGAGGTCAGTGGTGTAATAATCTGCAGGATATATCACTATGTATCTGTCAGGAGGTAGAGGAGCGATGTTCTGCAGATCTGTAGAGAGGTCAGTGGTGTAATAATCTGCAGGATATATCACTATGTATCTGTCAGGCGGTGGAGGAGCGATGTTCTGCAGATCTGTAGAGAGGTCAGTGGTGTAATAATCTGCAGGATATATCACTATGTATCTGTCAGGAGGTGGAGGAGCGATGTTCTGCAGATATGTAGAGAGGTCAGTGGTGTAATAATCTGCAGGATATATCACTATGTATCTGTCAGGAGGTAGAGGAGCAATGTTCTGCAGATCTCTGGAGAGAGGTCAGTGGTGTAATAATCTGCAGGATATATCACTATGTATCTGTCAGGAGGTGGAGGAGCAATGTTCTGCAGATCTGTAGAGAGGTCAGTGGTGTAATAATCTGCAGGATATATCACTATGTATCTGTCAGGAGGTAGAGGAGCGATGTTCTGCAGATTTGTAGAGAGGTCAGTGGTGTAATAATCTGCAGGATATATCACTATGTATCTGTCAGGAGGTGGAGGAGCGATGTTCTGCAGATCTGTAGAGAGGTCAGTGGTGTAATAATCTGCAGGATATATCACTATGTATCTGTCAGGAGGTAGGGGAGCGATGTTCTGCAGATCTGTAGAGAGGTCAGTGGTGTAATAATCTGCAGGATATATCACTATGTATCTGTCAGGTGGTGGAGGAGCAATGTTCTGCAGATCTGTAGAGAGGTCAGTGGTGTAATAATCTGCAGGATATATCACTATGTATCTGTCAGGAGGTAGAGGAGCAATGTTCTGCAGATCTGTAGAGAGGTCAGTGGTGTAATAATCTGCAGGATATATCACTATGTATCTGTCAGGAGGTAGAGGAGCAATGTTCTGCAGATCTGTAGAGAGGTCAGTGGTGTAATAATCTGCAGGATATATCACTATGTATCTGTCAGGAGGTAGAGGAGCGATGTTCTGCAGATCTGTAGAGAGGTCAGTGGTGTAATAATCTGCAGGATATATCACTATGTATCTGTCAGGAGGTAGAGGAGCAATGTTCTGCAGATCTGTAGAGAGGTCAGTGGTGTAATAATCTGCAGGATATATCACTATGTATCTGTCAGGAGGTAGAGGAGCGATGTTCTGCAGATCTGTAGAGAGGTCAGTGGTGTAATAATCTGCAGGATATATCACTGTGTATCTGTCAGGAGGTGGAGGAGCAATGTTCTGCAGATCTGTAGAGAGGTCAGTGGTGTAATAATCTGCAGGATATATCACTATGTATCTGTCAGGAGGTAGAGGAGCGATGTTCTGCAGATCTGTAGAGAGGTCAGTGGTGTAATAATCTGCAGGATATATCACTATGTATCTGTCAGGAGGTGAGGAGCGATGTTCTGCAGATCTGTAGAGAGGTCAGTGGTGTAATAATCTGCAGGATATATCACTATGTATCTGTCAGGAGGTAGAGGAGCGATGTTCTGCAGATCTGTAGAGAGGTCAGTGGTGTAATAATCTGCAGGATATATCACTATGTATCTGTCAGGAGGTAGAGGAGCAATGTTCTGCAGATCTGTAGAGAGATCAGTGGTGTAATAATCTGCAGGATATATCACTATGTATCTGTCAGGAGGTGGAGGAGCAATGTTCTGCAGATCTGTAGAGAGGTCAGTGGTGTAATAATCTGCAGGATATATCACTATGTATCTGTCAGGAGGTAGAGGAGCAATGTTCTGCAGATCTGTAGAGAGGTCAGTGATGTAATAATCTGCAGGATATATCACTATGTATCTGTCAGGAGGTGGAGGAGCGATGTTCTGCAGATCTGTAGAGGGGTCAGTGGTGTAATAATCTGCAGGATATATCACTATGTATCTGTCAGGAGGTAGAGGAGCGATGTTCTGCAGATCTGTAGAGAGGTCAGTGGTGTAATAATCTGCAGGATATATCACTATGTATCTGTCAGGAGGTAGAGGAGCGATGTTCTGCAGATCTGTAGAGAGGTCAGTGGTGTAATAGTCTGCAGGATATATCACTATGTATCTGTCAGGAGGTAGAGGAGCAATGTTCTGCAGATCTGTAGAGAGGTCAGTGGTGTAATAATCTGCAGGATATATCACTATGTATCTGTCAGGAGGTAGAGGAGCGATGTTCTGCAGATCTGTAGAGAGGTCAGTGGTGTAATAATCTGCAGGATGTATCACTATGTATCTGTCAGGAGGTGGAGGAGCGATGTTCTGCAGATCTGTAGAGAGGTCAGTGGTGTAATAATCTGCAGGATATATCACTATGTATCTGTCAGGAGGTAGAGGAGCAATGTTCTGCAGATCTGTAGAGAGGTCAGTGGTGTAATAATCTGCAGGATATATCACTATGTATCTGTCAGGAGGTAGAGGAGCGATGTTCTGCAGATCTGTAGAGAGGTCAGTGGTGTAATAATCTGCAGGATATATCACTGTGTATCTGTCAGGAGGTGGAGGAGCGATGTTCTGCAGATCTGTAGAGAGGTCAGTGGTGTAATAATCTGCAGGATATATCACTATGTATCTGTCAGGAGGTAGAGGAGCGATGTTCTGCAGATCTGTAGAGAGGTCAGTGGTGTAATAATCTGCAGGATATATCACTATGTATCTGTCAGGAGGTAGAGGAGCGATGTTCTGCAGATCTGTAGAGAGGTCAGTGGTGTAATAATCTGCAGGATATATCACTATGTATCTGTCAGGAGGTGAGGAGCGATGTTCTGCAGATCTGTAGAGAGGTCAGTGGTGTAATAATCTGCAGGATATATCACTATGTATCTGTCAGGAGGTAGAGGAGCAATGTTCTGCAGATCTGTAGAGAGGTCAGTGGTGTAATATTCTGCAGGATATATCACTATGTATCTGTCAGGAGGTAGAGGAGCAATGTTCTGCAGATCTGTAGAGAGGTCAGTGATGTAATAATCTGCAGGATATATCACTATGTATCTGTCAGGAGGTAGAGGAGCGATGCTCTGCAGATCTGTAGAGAGGTCAGTGGTGTAATAATCTGCAGGATATATCACTATGTATCTGTCAGGAGGTAGAGGAGCGATGTTCTGCAGATTTGTAGAGAGGTCAGTGGTGTAATAATCTGCAGGATATATCACTATGTATCTGTCAGGAGGTGGAGGAGCGATGTTCTGCAGATCTGTAGAGAGGTCAGTGGTGTAATAATCTGCAGGATATATCACTATGTATCTGTCAGGAGGTAGGGGAGCGATGTTCTGCAGATCTGTAGAGAGGTCAGTGGTGTAATAATCTGCAGGATATATCACTATGTATCTGTCAGGAGGTAGAGGAGCAATGTTCTGCAGATCTGTAGAGAGGTCAGTGGTGTAATAATCTGCAGGATATATCACTATGTATCTGTCAGGAGGTAGAGGAGCGATGTTCTGCAGATCTGTAGAGAGGTCAGTGGTGTAATAATCTGCAGGATATATCACTATGTATCTGTCAGGAGGTGGAGGAGCGATGTTCTGCAGATCTGTAGAGAGGTCAGTGGTGTAATAATCTGCAGGATATATCACTATGTATCTGTCAGGGGGTAGAGGAGCGATGTTCTGCAGATCTGTAGAGAGGTCAGTGGTGTAATAATCTGCAGGATATATCACTATGTATCTGTCAGGAGGTGGAGGAGCGATGTTCTGCAGATCTGTAGAGAGGTCAGTGGTGTAATAATCTGCAGGATATATCACTATGTATCTGTCAGGAGGTGGAGGAGCAATGTTCTGCAGATCTGTAGAGAGGTCAGTGGTGTAATAATCTTCAGGATATATCACTATGTATCTGTCAGGAGGTGGAGGAGCGATGTTCTGCAGATCTGTAGAGAGGTCAGTGGTGTAATAATCTGCAGGATATATCACTATGTATCTGTCAGGCGGTGGAGGAGCGATGTTCTGCAGATCTGTAGAGAGGTCAGTGGTGTAATAATCTGCAGGATATATCACTATGTATCTGTCAGGAGGTGGAGGAGCAATGTTCTGCAGATCTGTAGAGAGGTCAGTGGTGTAATAATCTGCAGGATATATCACTATGTATCTGTCAGGAGGTAGAGGAGCAATGTTCTGCAGATCTGTAGAGAGGTCAGTGGTGTAATAATCTGCAGGATATATCACTATGTATCTGTCAGGAGGTGGAGGAGCAATGTTCTGCAGATCTATAGAGAGGTCAGTGGTGTAATAATCTGCAGGATATATCACTATGTATCTGTCAGGAGGTAGAGGAGCGATGTTCTGCAGATCTGTAGAGAGGTCAGTGGTGTAATAATCTGCAGGATATATCACTATGTATCTGTCAGGAGGTAGAGGAGCGATGTTCTGCAGATCTGTAGAGAGGTCAGTGGTGTAATAATCTGCAGGATATATCACTATGTACCTGTCAGGAGGTAGAGGAGCGATGTTCTGCAGATCTGTAGAGAGGTCAGTGGTGTAATAATCTGCAGGATATATCACTATGTATCTGTCAGGAGGTAGAGGAGCAATGTTCTGCAGATCTGTAGAGAGATCAGTGGTGTAATAATCTGCAGGATATATCACTATGTATCTGTCAGGAGGTGGAGGAGCGATGTTCTGCAGATCTGTAGAGGGGTCAGTGGTGTAATAATCTGCAGGATATATCACTATGTATCTGTCAGGAGGTAGAGGAGCGATGTTCTGCAGATCTGTAGAGAGGTCAGTGGTGTAATAATCTGCAGGATATATCACTATGTATCTGTCAGGAGGTAGAGGAGCAATGTTCTGCAGATCTGTAGAGAGGTCAGTGGTCTAATAATCTGCAGGATATATCACTATGTATCTGTCAGGAGGTAGAGGAGCGATGTTCTGCAGATCTGTAGAGAGGACAGTGGTGTAATAATCTGCAGGATATATCACTATGTATCTGTCAGGAGGTAGAGGAGCGATGTTCTGCAGATCTGTAGAGGGGTCAGTGGTGTAATAATCTGCAGGATATATCACTATGTATCTGTCAGGAGGTAGAGGAGCGATGTTCTGCAGATCTGTAGAGAGGTCAGTGGTGTAATAATCTGCAGGATATATCACTGTGTATCTGTCAGGAGGTGGAGGAGCAATGTTCTGCAGATCTGTAGAGAGGTCAGTGGTGTAATAATCTGCAGGATATATCACTATGTATCTGTCAGGAGGTAGAGGAGCAATGTTCTGCAGATCTGTAGAGAGGTCAGTGGTGTAATAATCTGCAGGATATATCACTATGTATCTGTCAGGAGGTGAGGAGCGATGTTCTGCAGATCTGTAGAGAGGTCAGTGGTGTAATAATCTGCAGGATATATCACTATGTATCTGTCAGGAGGTAGAGGAGCGATGTTCTGCAGATCTGTAGAGAGGTCAGTGGTGTAATAGTCTGCAGGATATATCACTGTATCTGTCAGGAGGTAGAGGAGCGATGTTCTGCAGATCTGTAGAGAGGTCAGTGGTGTAATAATCTGCAGGATATGTCACTATGTATCTGTCAGGAGGTAGAGGAGCGATGTTCTGCAGATCTGTAGAGAGGTCAGTGGTGTAATAATCTGCAGGATATGTCACTATGTATCTGTCAGGAGGTAGAGGAGCGATGCTCTGCAGATCTGTAGAGAGGTCAGTGGTGTAATAATCTGCAGGATATATCACTATGTATCTGTCAGGAGGTAGAGGAGCGATGTTCTGCAGATCTGTAGAGAGGTCAGTGGTGTAATAATCTGCAGGATATATCACTGTGTATCTGTCAGGAGGTAGAGGAGCGATGTTCTGCAGATCTGTAGAGAGGTCAGTGGTGTAATAATCTGCAGGATATATCACTATGTATCTGTCAGGAGGTGGAGGAGCAATGTTCTGCAGATCTGTAGAGAGGTCAGTGGTGTAATATTCTGCAGGATATATCACTATGTATCTGTCAGGAGGTAGAGGAGCAATGTTCTGCAGATCTGTAGAGAGGTCAGTGATGTAATAATCTGCAGGATATATCACTATGTATCTGTCAGGAGGTAGAGGAGCGATGCTCTGCAGATCTGTAGAGAGGTCAGTGGTGTAATAATCTGCAGGATATATCACTATGTATCTGTCAGGAGATAGAGGAGCGATGTTCTGCAGATCTGTAGAGGTCAGTGGTGTAATAATCTGCAGGATATATCACTATGTATCTGTCAGGAGGTGGAGGAGCAATGTTCTGCAGATCTGTAGAGAGGTCAGTGGTGTAATAATCTGCAGGATATATCACTATGTATCTGTCAGGAGGTGGAGGAGCGATGTTCTGCAGATCTGTAGAGAGGTCAGTGGTGTAATAATCTGCAGGATATATCACTATGTATCTGTCAGGAGGTAGAGGAGCGATGTTCTGCAGATCTGTAGAGAGGTCAGTGGTGTAATAATCTGCAGGATATATCACTATGTATCTGTCAGGAGGTAGAGGAGCGATGTTCTGCAGATCTGTAGAGAGGTCAGTGGTGTAATAATCTGCAGGATATATCACTATGTATCTGTCAGGAGGTAGAGGAGCGATGTTCTGCAGATCTGTAGAGAGGTCAGTGGTGTAATAGTCTGCAGGATATATCACTATGTATCTGTCAGGAGGTAGAGGAGCAATGTTCTGCAGATCTGTAGAGAGGTCAGTGGTGTAATACTCTGCAGGATATATCACTATGTATCTGTCAGGGGGTAGAGGAGCGATGTTCTGCAGATCTGTAGAGAGGTCAGTGGTGTAATAATCTGCAGGATATATCACTATGTATCTGTCAGGAGGTAGAGGAGCAATGTTCTGCAGATCTGTAGAGAGGTCAGTGGTGTAATAATCTGCAGGATATATCACTATGTATCTGTCAGGAGGTAGAGGAGCGATGTTCTGCAGATCTGTAGAGGGGTCAGTGGTGTAATAATCTGCAGGATATATCACTATGTATCTGTCAGGAGGTAGAGGAGCAATGTTCTGCAGATCTGTAGAGAGGTCACTGGTGTAATAGTCTGCAGGATATATCACTATGTATCTGTCAGGAGGTAGAGGAGCGATGTTCTGCAGATCTGTAGAGAGGTCAGTGGTGTAATAATCTGCAGGATATATCACTATGTACCTGTCAGGAGGTAGAGGAGCGATGTTCTGCAGATCTGTAGAGAGGTCAGTGGTGTAATAATCTGCAGGATATATCACTATGTATGTCAGGAGGTGGAGGAGCAATGTTCTGCAGATCTGTAGAGAGGTCAGTGGTGTAATAATCTGCAGGATATATCACTATGTGTCTGTCAGGAGGTAGAGGAGCGATGTTCTGCAGATCTGTAGAGAGGTCAGTGGTGTAATAATCTGCAGGATATATCACTATGTGTCTGTCAGGAGGTGGAGGAGCGATGTTCTGCAGATCTGTAGAGAGGTCAGTGGTGTAATAATCTGCAGGATATATCACTATATATCTGTCAGGAGGTGGAGGAGCGATGTTCTGCAGATCTGTAGAGGTCAGTGGTGTAATAATCTGCAGGATATATCACTATGTATCTGTCAGGAGGTGGAGGAGCGATGTTCTGCAGATCTGTAGAGAGGTCAGTGGTGTAATAATCTGCAGGATATATCACTATGTATCTGTCAGGAGGTAGAGGAGCGATGTTCTGCAGGTCTGTAGAGAGGTCAGTGGTGTAATAATCTGCAGGATATATCACTATGTATCTGTCAGGCGGTAGAGGAGCGATGTTCTGCAGATCTGTAGAGAGGTCAGTGGTGTAATAATGTGCAGGATATATCACTATGTATCTGTCAGGAGGTAGAGGAGCGATGTTCTGCAGATCTGTAGAGAGGTCAGTGGTGTAATAATCTGCAGGATATATCACTATGTATCTGTCAGGAGGTGGAGGAGCGATGCTCTGCAGATCTGTAGAGAGGTCAGTGGTGTAATAATCTGCAGGATATATCACTATGTATCTGTCAGGAGGTAGAGGAGCGATGTTCTGCAGATCTGTAGAGAGGTCAGTGGTGTAATAATCTGCAGGATATATCACTATGTATCTGTCAGGAGGTAGAGGAGCGATGTTCTGCAGATCTGTAGAGAGGTCAGTGGTGTAATAATCTGCAGGATATATCACTATGTATCTGTCAGGAGGTGGAGGAGCGATGTTCTGCAGATCTGTAGAGAGGTCAGTGGTGTAATAATCTGCAGGATATATCACTATGTATCTGTCAGGAGGTAGAGGAGCGATGTTCTGCAGATCTGTAGAGAGGTCAGTGGTGTAATAATGTGCAGGATATATCACTATGTATCTGTCAGGAGGTGGAGGAGCGATGTTCTGCAGATCTGCAGAGAGGTCAGTGGTGTAATAATCTGCAGGATATATCACTATGTATCTGTCAGGAGGTAGAGGAGCGATGTTCTGCAGATCTGTAGAGAGGTCAGTGGTGTAATAATGTGCAGGATATATCACTATGTATCTGTCAGGAGGTGGAGGAGCGATGTTCTGCAGATCTGCAGAGAGGTCAGTGGTGTAATAATCTGCAGGATATATCACTATGTATCTGTCAGGAGGTAGAGGAGCGATGTTCTGCAGATCTGTAGAGAGGTCAGTGGTGTAATAATCTGCAGGATATGTCACTATGTATCTGTCAGGAGGTAGAGGAGCGATGTTCTGCAGATCTGTAGAGAGGTCAGTGGTGTAATAATCTGCAGGATATATCACTATGTATCTGTCAGGAGGTGGAGGAGCAATGTTCTGCAGATCTGTAGAGAGGTCAGTGGTGTAATAATCTGCAGGATATATCACTATGTATCTGTCAGGAGGTGGAGGAGCGATGTTCTGCAGATCTGTAGAGAGGTCAGTGGTGTAATAATCTGCAGGATATATCACTATGTATCTGTCAGGAGGTAGAGGAGCGATGTTCTGCAGATCTGTAGAGAGGTCAGTGACATTACACACAAGTGACATCATACACAGGTGACATCATACACAGGTGACATCACACACAGGTGACATACACAGGTGACATCACACACAGGTGACATCATACATAGGTGACATCACACACAGGTGACATTATACACAGGTAATTAATTATGTATGTCTATGAGATATGTGTAAACTAGTAATCATGGGGGAGGGGAGGTTTCTGTACTTCCTCCTCCCATTGAAGAACACTACAGCCAGCCTCTCCCCAGCCTGAAACGGCTGATAACAGGGAACAATAGATGGCAGTCACTTTTCCTACAGACTCCTACAGTGGTTTATAATAGGGAGCCATAGACTCCATTCATATGTCATACAAGCAGCCCCTCCCAAGTCTAAATTGGCTGACAACAGGGAGCAGTAGATTGCTTTGAACTGCACAAGCAATGAAGAGAAGACAGACTGCAGGTGGAGTGTCCCTTTAAGGAATGTCTTCTCTCCATTACATACAATATCCGTACCCGGTGCTGTAAATTGTCCTTTCCGAGAAGCTGCGGTTATTTGTGGCTGCTGTCACGCGTGGTCTCTGAGAGACAGGTCAATGCTGCGAAGTGCAATGTCAGGCACTCCAGAGCTACTGGGTAATGGTCTCCCAGAATGCAGCGGGGCAATGTATTAGTCTGAAAAGACGTTCAAGTAGTGACTTCTCTCCGAGATGTCCCATTACATGTCCTGGCCCTTCATGTCACACCTTTTCTAGTTTCATGGATTAGAACATAGACCATTGACGCCAGTATTTCCTTAAAGGGCATGTCCACCTTCCATGAACCGGAAACCAAAACTTGTCTCTTACCTGGAAAGTTATCTTGTATTTCTCACTATTGCTTATCTTACACTTGAAGGTTCTTCTGTGACCGGGTGACAGTGATATTAGCCAACATGGCTGACAGGAAGTAGCTTCATTTTGTGTGACCGGGTGACAGTGATATTAGCCAACATGGCTGACAGGAAGTAGCTTCTTCTTGTGTGACCGGGTGACAGTGATATTAGCCAACATGGCTGATAGGAAGTAGCTTCTTCTTGTGTGACCGGGTGACAGTGATATTAGCCAACATGGCTGACAGGAAGTAGCTTCTTCTTGTGTGACCGGGTGACAGTGATATTAGCCAACATGGCTGACAGGAAGTAGCTTCATTTTGTGTGACCGGGTGACAGTGATATTAGCCAACATGGCTGATAGGAAGTAGCTTCTTCTTGTGTGACCGGGTGACAGTGATATTAGCCAACATGGCTGACAGGAAGTAGCTTCTTCTTGTGTGACCGGGTGACAGTGATATTAGCCAACATGGCTGACACGAAGTAGCTTCTTCTTGTGTGACCGGGTGACAGTGATATTAGCCAACATGGCTGACAGGAAGTAGCTTCTTCTTGTGTGACCGGGTGACAGTGATATTAGCCAACATGGCTGACAGGAAGTAGCTTCTTCTTGTGTCAGAATTGGAAGGCAGGCGATTTGTAGTGCGGCCTCACTGGTTGTCACCCCTGTATAACCAATTCTTCCGGTAACGTTTTCTTGCAGCTGAAGCGATGTACTGACGCCATCATGGAGGCTGTGATTGTGCCGAACATTTCCAAGGGCGAACCGAAGCAGAAGGTGACTCCGAAGAAGAAGCAGGGGGAGTCCTCCCTGCGCTCGGGGCGAGTTTCCAACCGGAGACGCTTACTCAGCTCTCCACAAAGTAGCACGTCCATATTCCGCGTCTTCACCAATGACAAAAGAGTCTTAACGGAAATAGAGGGGGGGAGAGTCCGAGGCCGGGACAGGAGACGCCAAAGCCTGGACAGCTCCTTCAACCCACCCCATATCCAGGAGGACTAGAGGCCTTGTGTCTTCTGTGGCACCCCCCCCCCCCATTACTGGTCCTCCCGCTATCACTTCTGTGGCTTTATGTGGACGGGGGCATTTACTTTTCCCTCCTTGACCCGCCGACTGTCCTTTAATCTACACATAACTTCTCTTATTTCATTTACATCAGGTCTTATCCTGCAGTCACAGCTAGAGCTGCACCGTGTATTCGCCTCCAATCCCATCTGAAGCTGCACCATGTATTATCCTCTAGTTACATCTGAAGCTGCACCATGTATTATCCTCTAGTTACATCTGAAGCTGCACCATGTATTATTCTCCTGTCTCCACCAGAACTGCGTCATGTGTTATCCTCCAGTCACACCCAGAGCTGCATCGTGTGTTATCCTCCAGTCACATCCAGAGCTGCATTTACAATTCTTCTGGCTGACTCTTGGAATTGTTCAGCATGATAAACCCCCCCATATTGACTCGAATAGCCTCCCATAATGCCCTGCAGTCCGCCGCAATGTATTGTGGGAGACATTTATAAAAACGAATGTTGTTTTTTTTTTTTTTAGAAGATCTGGAGAAGAAAGTGCCAAAATTGAAATAGTGATTGTTTCCATTTACAGCAATGAGATGATGTGAGGCCCTGCAGCCTGAGAGCTAACAGGAAAGCAGCAGCTCTGAGGCTTTTGGGGCGTGACCTGTCATTCATCGGACCCCCAACCCATTCCCAGCACAAAGGGCCAAAGACTCTAGTGGGAGATTCCGGCATCTTCAGAAATGGCCGTGGCCACTGACCAGTAAGAAACTGGGTGAAGGGGCTTCTGGGTCAATGAGCACTGTGTCCCCCTTTTTTCTGGGAATCAGTGGCGGTCAGGAGCCGGGCTGTCCGGCTGGCAGGGATCTGCTCTCTGGGGTGTAGCTTTTGATTTGCTGAAAGCTCCACTAATAAACTAAAGCTGCACAGAAGTCCTGCATTATTTCTTATACTCTAGTTACATCCAGAGCTGCATCAATTTGTATATTCCTGTCACATTCAGTGCTTTATCATTTCTTATACTCCAGTCACATCAAGAGCTGCATTATTTCTTATATTACGGTCACATCCAGAACTGCATAATTTATTGTACTCCAGTCACATCCAGAACTGCATCATTTCTTATATTCCAGTCACATCCAGTGCTGCATCATTTCTTATTCTCTAGGTACATCCAGATCTGCATCCGTTCTAATACTCCAGTCACATCCAGAGCTGCATCATTTCTAATACTCTAGTTACATCCAAAGCTGCGTGCACTATACTTCTGTCTGACACTTGTACCGCAAACTGCTGATGAATACACCATCATCGACTCAAATGACCTCCCATAATGGCCTTCACTCTGCCGCAGTGCATTGTGGGAACATTTTTTTTTTTTTATATATAGAAGATCAGGAGTGTAAAAGTGGCCGAATTGATCTTGTGATTGTTTCC